>NW_026782973.1:0-224282 GCF_031769215.1 Ylistrum balloti
CTGCATACGGTCTGCCAGTAGTTCGTTTTCTAAATACAACGTCACATTTTTAACGCTCTGTTTCCAGCTTGTTTTAGACGGAAATTTAACAGTGTCCAAATAGATATCTAAATTACTGTTCAATTTATATTTCAGTAAGAGTTTGTTAACGTCCGGAATAAATCCCATCTGTCTTTCCCCATTGTTATCGCGATACTGATACAGTCTACGAACTAAAATGTCTTTAGTTAGCGTATATGATGGTAAGTTGATGAGAGAACACAGAAAATTCAGTTTCCGCCGTTCTATTGCAGTTTCTATCCTTATGAGACCTAACAAGGACTCTGCTATGTCTGATCGGGTATGTTTTGGAAGACACTGTGTTCTCTTAGCTATCTGATGTTGAAATACCCGGATTTGTTGTATGTCCTTTTTGTTCGGGTTACACCAAAACTGCGATCCGTACAATACGCTTGGAAGAACCACCTTTTTGTACAAATTTACAGTTATTAATGGATTCGTCCTTTTGCAATCCGATCCAAATTTGGTGATCAGATTGAATGAATTTCTTCCCTTTATGCATGCGTTCTGCATTGCTCCGGAACACTTCAAATCTTCTGATAAGATCATACCAACATGCTTACAAGATTTTGACGTTTTCAAACTCTTGTCCATAAGTGTCCATGTTGCTTTAACGTTTTCGTTTCGTCTTTTCCCAAATACAAGTATTGTACTCTTTTCTGTATTGTACCGGAAGTGCATGGTCTTTGCATATCCGGTACAGATGTCCAGCATATTTTGAAGGGACGACGGAGAAATGGTAAGCAGAACTAAGTCATCTGCAAGCGCGGGGTTTCCACATTTTATGTCCATAATCTTTGCTCCCTCATTAGAGTTTTCCAAATCATTCAACAAATCATTTATGTATATGAGATATAAAAACGTGGAAGCGATCCCACCTTGCCTAATACCAGAACGAACAGGTAGCGTCCGTGATCTAGTCCCGTGGGTCATTATAGCGCTTGATATATTAATGTACGCATTGACAAAAAAAGTCAGTATATTCCCTCTAATACCAAATTCATATATTTTTCTCATCAGCCCAGCGTGCCAGACTGTATCGAATGCCTTCTGGGTATCCAGGAAGGCTGCATAAATTTTACTGTTATTTTCAATATTCCAATAAACACATTCTCTTATGTTGAAAGACACAGTTTCACATCCAAGTCGTTTTTGGAATCCCTGCTGTTGTCTATTTATCCGGATGCTTGTACATGGGAGCCACTGCTGTATACGATTACATAACAACCATCTCCATCAATTTATAAAGTACCGGAAGTAGAGAGATCGGCCGGTAATTCTCTTAGACCGTGTCTTGTGGTTATTTTTATACAGTGGAATAATGATTCCGTGTTTCCAGGATTTTGGTATAAAATCCTAAATTGTGAACTGAATTGAATAGTTTTAATATACAAAGTATCAAGTTCCGTGCACAGTACCGGAAGTGCTCATAACAGATATTATCTGGACCCGGAGCTTTTCTCAGTTTCGTGTCTCTAATCGCGTTTTCTACTTCTGTGAAGGTATAATTCGCATTGAGTACTTCAAGATTTTCTGATTTTACACAATGTCGCTTTGGTACTTTCGTTTCCGCTTCCATACGTACTCCGTTGTAAATGCCTTCAAAGTAGCATGCAAAGGCTTCACATATATCCTTTGGAGTTCCATACGTTTTCCCGTTATACGATATTTCTTTACTTTGTGCAGTTTTTGGGCATTTCCGATTTCTAATAATTTTCCAGAAAAGTCTTAAGTCGCACTCTGCTGCCTCTTCGATCTCTAGTATACATTTCTGTATATAATTATTATATGCTTTTTGATGAATTGATCTGAAGTTTTGCTTTGCCTTTTTATACTGAGAATACGATGAGTACCCTGAATAAGGGTAGAAACAGCAACTAAATAGGGAGAGCCTGGACAAGGATATGATAATCTTTTTGTTTCAGTTTAATAAAGCACTAAACAAGTGCAAGTGTTTGGCACTGTATAAGTGCCGGTGCGCGATACGAACCAGTGTTCGGTTAGGAGCAACTGCTTTGCGCAATGTACAAGTGCCGTTTCGCTGCGTTGACAACTGCGCGAGTGGGCACCGTTGGTTGTTCTGCGAGACCAACGGATAAAGCCAGGTGCTAGTGTGATGACAGGTAGTGAGCGTGTGGTTTTAGGTATTGTTCTGTATTTTCCTTGTCACTTATCAATCATAGTGTACATATGATTAATTCAGTATAAATTAGGTATTGTTAATTGTAATTAGTTGTTATTAATTGTTTATAGTGCAGAGTAAGTAATTCTCACTTACACCGGCGCTGACAAAGCCAGTGCGCCGTTGTTATAATTATAGTACAGTACATCCCAAATATATCCTTACGACGAACCCAGGGTTAATAAGATACTCTGCAGGTTACATATATATACAAAAGGAAGAAAGAAAAGTGCTTGATTAAAATGTTCATGTATTGATTAATTTTATTAATTAAAGGTTAAAACTTTCCACATTTAAAATGTGGTGCCTCTTCGTGATTTACACTGAATAATGTATAAGTTGCACGGGAAGTTTGTCTGTCTGGCTCACATGTTCGTTCTTTTGTGGTTCATCTCCGGGAACGACTCACAACTGCTTCTTTGTCAGCAGGAAGTATTCCTGACCTTAGAAGAGTTAGTCCCGAATGGTACGTAATCGGTTGCTTGAACGGGGCATACGTTCACGACGTCCAGCCGTACGTTCTGTTCTCCAGCAACGTCATCTTGTAGTACGTTTAGCTTGGTGTAGACGACACATACACGCGGCAGATCTGGGCACGTGATTTTTCACGGATGAGTCCAGGTTTCAGGTTCTAGAGTACAGCGTGGTGTGGTGAACGTTTTTATGGCAGTTTTGTGATCCAACGACGTCTATTCGGCGGACGTAGTGTCGTGGTGTGAGGCGGCATATCATTCCGTGGCAAAAGAGCTCTTGTGGTTGTGGATAACAGGATAACGCTGGCCTGCATGTTGCGCGAGCCATTGCCATCTTCTTGATCCAGAACAATGTGAATGTGCTGCCCTGGCCTGCAAAGTCACCAGATAAGTCGCCTATAGAACATGTGTGGGGTGAGATGCAGCGTCGCTTGCGTCGCATTCAAAATCAGCCGTTGACGTTATCTGACCTGTCACGTGCGATTGTGAGAATATGGAATGGTATTTTCCAGGCATTTTCAGCACACTTGTTGCATCAACGAGGCGTCGGTGTAGAGCATGCGCCGATTTCAATGGTGGACATACACGGTATTGATGAGCTGAACTTTGCTTAAAAACGTTTGTGAAAACTGATCTCTATCCAAGACGCTGCTGACGCAATAACCATATCAACTGAGTTGGTATTAAATAAAGGTCAGATAAAACCCTGTTGAAATTTCCTATATATTTAGTTATAGCCTATTATACACATACACGCTTATTTTTCCGCTATTTATAGATGTATTTGAACATGGTAACACAATTAACGAAGGAAGAGAATTTTTGATTCGTGGCCTACCTAGCTTTCGAACTCTACGGCAGAATATCGTCTAAGCAGGAAATTCGAAAATCACACCACCGACACATACATATATAAATTGTTGTATGTGATTTGGTTGCAATAAAAAAGACACAAAGGAGGAACCCGAAGTGGTAAAATTATATGGGTAAAAACAACACAAACAAACCATAAAAATAACACTTGACGTCATCTTCACCCAGGCGAAGTTACCAAGTACTCTTGTGTGAAAAATAAGTAATATTGTCAATCGAAGATCTTTATCATGCTACCTATCATTTTCCCGGAAATCTGTGGAAGCAGTGTTTCTCAAAAACTGTAGCTAAAGGTAAGATCGTTTTTGTAAGAAATTGTTTTAAACATATTTTTTGTATCAAAGATATAGAGTGGGATTGGACACAATTGATCTAACTTATATCAACCTCTTTTCCAATAATATTTAACAATACACTCAACACAAGACGGACATTTATATATAACATATACAATTTGTGTTATATAATGAAGAGAGAGAGAGAGAGAGAGAGAGAGAGAGAGAGAGAGAGAGAGAGAGAGAGAGAGAGAGAGAAACAAGGACATCAGAGATTGGAAGAATGCGCAGGAACATATTTCAATTGACATAAAAGTAGAAATAAATAAAGTAATGTAAGTATAACAATACCTTTGAGAGTTTGAAAGAGTGAAGAAGTAATATTGAGTATCAGGCAAATCTACCCGACCCTCCCAGGAAATTATGTGCAGCTTTAGCGATTCTCGTGTAATCAATGGACGATATATTTTAATCTCCTTGACAGAGAATATCCACATTAAAATCGCCTTCGTACCAGGACAGTCTCGTATAAAGGATTGCACGTAGATTAGTGTACAAAGGGCAAATAATAAAAAAATATTGGTAACAGTCTTCACAGGGATGTCCACATTGACACTAGGCAGTCAATGATGTTTGCTCTAAACATGCCAGAGTTAAGCAACTAGCGCGGTTTCTAACACGAGAAGGCAGGATATTAATTTGTCTAGGTCCAGAAGATACAAAATGATAGCTTAATAGAAGAAGAGTTTTTAAAAGTTTCGTCCAGATCATTCCAAAGTTTTGTTGAAGGGAAAAAAAGTTACGTGAGAGTTTAAAACTTTAAGTGAAAAATTGTGAACTTTGAAATAAAATAACGAAAGCATGGGAGTTTTACGTTGTTTTTGAAAGTGGCACCAAACTAGTTTCTCGATACAGTTTTTTGTGAATATGGGCAGCCCTGTGACTATTCTTGCAGCATCTAACTAAATATGTTCTAATATCAAAAATGTGTTGCCTCGCAGTTGTCCCATTTTTCAAACGCATATTCAAGCAAAGGTCTAATATAGGTAAGATACATTTTTTTTCTAGATTGTTCCTTTTTAAGATGAGTTAAGTTTACGAAAGGTAGCAACATATTTAGTTACTCTGCTAACGATGTTCTCAACATGACTATTCCACTTACAGTCGTTAGTAAGGATGACTCCTAAGTGTTTATAATGATTAGTAATATGGATTAGAGTGTTGTTAAACGTAAGTGATGGATAAGTGTAGTGTTGATGACGATTTGTTACGACTGGAGCCTCGGTTTTATCGGGATTAAATGACACCAACCAGAGTTTTATCGAATCAGATTTTGCTTCATTTTCAATAATGTTGAAGTCATAGGATGAGTGAGAGAGGGAAGTATCCTCAGCTAAACGTCTAGATAGAGAAGCAAGATTACAAGAAATGTCTTTTTATGTAAACAAGAAAAAATAAAGGACCGAGGACAGAACCTTGCGGACACCTGCATTTATTGTTTGAAAGAAGACAGGGAATCATTAATGAAAACTGCTTGCTTCCTGTTGGTTAAATATTCATTCATCCATCGCAGAAATTGACCAGATATACAATAATTGTTCAGTTTATGAATAAGACCTTTATGTCATACTCTGTCAAAAGCCTTAGAGAAATCACAAAATATGAGAATAGTATGTTCATACTTTTCCAGAGTAGTAATTCATGTTTTTTCCTTCTTCTTCCTGTATAAAGCATGAATATCCGTGATGGATTATATGCTATGTATTTCTTGTAAAGATTTTTTTTCGTAAACTTTTCTTTAATTACACATTAGATATCGTTTAACTCCTGAAAGGCCCTTAATATCGTCGATATTCCATGTGTCACAATCACTTTCGCTCTCTGCATCCCGGGAAAATGTCTTGGCAAAAATGAAGGTTCTATGTGCCACACCTTATGGACAAGACGAAAAGACTTGTTTGATCCAAATGAATCTTGAGGTTGCATAACCGTATACTGTAATGGCTCCAATGTTCCAATGATGAAGAGAGCGAATGTGATCGAAACTTTTGAAGAATTGAGGATGGTATACAGTGTAAATTACAAGCATTTTAAATAAGGCTACATGGTTAATCTTAGCAGACCACAGGTGAATAAAAATAAACATGCTGACTACCAAATTCGCTATTTTCAAATTTTATTAAACTCATCAAAATCGTTAGTAATTTACAACATGAAGCCAAATTAAAATTGTGCAATAGACTTCTTTCATTCACCGTTTAATAAATTAACAATATGAAAACAGGAAAAGATCAATCTGTATGTAGCCTTGTGTGGAAAAATTTACTTTACTTATCACAGAAAAAAGTATATGGTTATTGCACGTTTGAATATCACACAATAATAACAATACATTGAACTTTTACTTAAAACAGTAGAAAAATCCAGTAATTAAATACAATGTATACATAGATATGGTTTCATCAAAGGCAAAATACTTAACATTACTATCACAGTGCTATAAATTTACCTTATAATTGAAAATTGGTTTTCATTATTTCACAAACTGAAACATCTTGAGACAAAAAGATAGCAAATCATGTGGTAAATCTGATCCTTTTATATAATTTAGTAAATATAGGAAAAATAATAAGAGAGCAATGTACTATTTTTTTTCCAAAAATTTTATGAAATTATAATCTACATTTTAAAAAATATTCATAAGTGATCCCCGATTGATAACTGAAGTTCTACTACTAACAAATCAAAAATAGTTTCGTATAGTAGCATTTTGAACGTAAAATTCAAAATTATTGCTCATATAAAATTTTAACAAAATGGAAAGTAAATGAAGATAAAGAATCATTATCATTTTGACCAAATGCATTACAAATGTAATAATATGATATTGATTAAAAACTATTTTCAGGAAATTTTAGAATATGTTACATCAATGGCTGAAACTGAGAAATATTGCATTGTGTCTGATTGTTTCATTTTCTGTTTCCTTTTTTTTATTACATATATATATATATATACATTTTTTCTCTTTTTTACTGTTTTTTTTTTTTTTTTTTTAAATTTTTATTGATTAATTGATATTCATCTATTTTGATCAATGGATTCATATGACTATGAATAAACCATCATGCTGTTGTGTTCTATCACATGAAATATACTATGACTTGATAGAAGTATACTTTGGCCTTACATTAGTATACTTTGACCTTATAGAAGTATACTTTGACCTTCTAGATGTAAACTTTGACCTTCTAGATGTATACAGTGGCCTAATAGAAGTACTGTTTAGCCTTATAGAAGTATACTTAGACCTTATAGAAGTAAATGACAGAGTGATTCTTATCAAACTCTTTTTATCTATGATCCCTAGATGATCATTATCAGCTGGAAATTTAAGATCAAAGAGCCCCTTGATCTTTCATGTTGATTGTTATTGTTAAACACTGATGTAACCTTGTGGTAAAATTAATCGGACTTTATCACAGAAAAATATGTGGTTATTGCACATTTGAATATAACACAATAATACACTTATGTTTACTAACAGTAACAACATCCAACAGTAATAATTTGTATGTGGCAATATCAAAGGAATTTGAAATATTTATATCAAGGTACTTCAAATATATCTAAAAATTGACAATTGCTCTTCATTATTTGAGGAACTTTAAAATCTTGCAAACAAAAAATATAGCAAATCATGTGGTGAATTTGATCCTTTCATATCATAATTTTGTTAACACAATAAAACAAATTCATAAAAATTTTATCAAAGTTATCTTGGTGAAAACATGATACCAGAGTGGTCTATAAATAGTACCAAGCAACATAATTAAATATACTAACTGGACAGAAATTATTCCACAATTGACTCTTTTACTTGTGTAAATATATGTTATTTCTCACCTATACACAAAAAAGCTACATTGATGGTACATAATCGATACCTGAAGTTCTACTTATCAAGAACAGATTCTATGCATAATGAAGTTAAAAATTACACATTAATGCATTACATCTTATACAATTTTGAAAGAAAATGTTAATAGCTGATAAACGTGTTAAATCAATTGACAAATTTTTTTTTTAGAAATTTTAGAATGTTACTAAATGAAACTGATGGCTCAAACTTAGACACAATGCATTACGTTTGATTTTCAGCATGTTTCTTTTTTTTCTGTTTTCAAAAAAAAAAAAAAAAAAATTTCCCTCTCTCTTTTCATTGTTTTTTCTTTTTCCTTTCATTCAAAAGGACTAGTATTCATCCATTGTGATCAACTGATTCACATGACTATGGAGTCATCATGCCGTTGAGTTCTACCACATGAAGTATAACCCTTATAACTGCCAAATCATCGGTACTTCTGTTTGACAGATATATCCACCACACCATTCTTGTAGTTTATCATCCCTTTAGATAGTCCATGACAGCCAAAACTACAAAATCAAAGAGCCCCTTGATTTCCCTTAATGTGAATTACATGTTTTCAACATAAGGTTTTGACAATTACATAAAATCTATGGAATCCAACTTTTTCTTATTGGTGGTGCTATCCAAGTGTCTCTAGGACACAGTATTGTGCTAGTCTTGTAGTTTTGCACATTTTTTTTTACTTTCTTTTTCTCTCTATTTTGCTATTTTTTTTGTTTTGTTTTGAAGATTTTTTCCAATTTGCATTTTTTTTTTTTTTTTTTTTGTATAAGTTCTTAAATGAAGAAGTTCTTGAGGATGTTCTTTGGGGTAGACTTCCATGTTCTCATCTCTCGTACATTGAAGTATCCATATTTGACCTTGCTGTAGCTGTGTTTTCTTGTGTAACCATAGGCAACGCCTTCCTCTGTAGCTACATGGGTCTGCATCAACTTTTGGCCTGGGAATATGAATATATGATAGAAATTATACATAAGAAACCATCGAGAACTTGCAGATAGTAAACCAACCTTGCATAAAATTTGGCCAAATTCCATGAAAGAAGGAAGTTGCTAAGTGTTTAAATTGAATCAGTTTTTAATATATAGCAAGGGTGCTCTTGAGCCCCTGAAATACAGTTATGTTCAAAGCAAACTCATAATTGACATTTATATCAAGTTTGACCAAATTATGTGAGACACAATGTGCTGCAACAGGACAGACATGGGCAATTCCACATGCCTCCCAACCACCGATTCTGTCTTCACCATGCATAAAATACCCTCATTTCAATATACATGATCTTCTAAACTTGATTCTGAATTGACCATTGTTTTCAACATGTATATCGATGTATTTTAAATATTTGCATACTTTGCATTCACTCTAAAGCTGAGAGAAGAGCTGCCTATAGCTCTGTAAGACAGAAGTATTTTTAAGCGTGGCAAGGATTTTATTCCAAATTTACTTATATATCCAAGAATCTAAAATTGATCCTACAATCTGATAACAAGGTTATTTACCTTTCTTGAAGCTGAGGAAAGCACTGTCTGTAGCTCTGTGAGACAAAAGTGCTTTCAGCGGGCGAAATTTTTCAAGGGCTTCACCTCGGCCAGAAGGAGGAACTACATCCAATTCAAACACAATATGATCCGGCTGTTGATAATCTCCAACAGGAAAATCCTCATCCTCATCACTGCTTGCCCAATCATTTCTAGGCATTTGAGGTGGCTTTTCAGGGTTATCATGTGCATCCTCGTCCTGGTTTGGGGATGGTTTTTCCTCATTTTGCTGGGGTGGAGGAGGAAGTTTTCTCTTTGGTTTTTCCTCATTTTGCTGGGGTGGAGGAGGAAGTTTTCTCTTTGGTTTTTCCTCGTTTTGCTCAGGTCCGTTAGGAAAGTTATGCTCTGGTTGATCCTCATCTTGCTGGGGTGGAGGAGGAAGTTTTCTCTTTGGTTTTTTCCCCTCATTTTGTTGGGTTGGGTTTGGCAAGTTTCTTTCTGGTTGATCTTCACTTTCAGCAGATTTAGGTGCAACTTTCCTACTTGATACTTTTTTTGTAGGGCTTACATCCTGCTTTGCAGCTTTCTTGACCTTTTTTACCCGTTTGGATTCATCCTCATCCCTGGCTGTTTGTTTCTTTACTTTACCATCTGAATCTTTGGATGGGGAAGAGTTTGGCTGGTGGTAATCTTTATCGAAGGAGAGCTTCAGTGAACTGTACTCAGTATCCTTAGAGGAGCCAGGTTTCTCAGAGCTGTTCTCTTTACCTTTGGAGGGGGAAGGCTTCAGTGAGCTGTACTCTGTATCTTTGGAAGAGGATGCCTTCATTGAACATTGCTCTACATTTTTAGCTAATGTAGGCTTTGTCAAGCTCTGCTCACGGTCCTCAGCTGAAGAAGTTTTTGTGGTGTCATCAGAGCCTGTGCCAGGCTGAGAATCTGCCTCCTGGGCTAATGTATTCTCTGGTAACATTTCTTTCAGATGTTCCTAAAATGTGTGAAGATTGTGTCATCAGATCTCTACATTTCAATTTAGATAACCAAAACTTGATCCTTGCAGTAGGATAAAATTTTGACCATTTTGTTATCCTACCTGGGGGATGCAATAGTTCAGTTGGTAGAGCATTTATACCTGAATAGCTATTACATTATCAACATGGTGTTGTTTGGTGTTAATTTGAGAAAAAAACCAAAGTATACAAGTAGTTTGTAAGTCATTTTAATGGAATAATGTGAGGTTTGATCATATTCCAATGGATTGTTTTGTATGGGAAGTTTGAAATTCTCACTTACAGCGAAGTTTGGGAATTTGTAGTTGCAGCAGTTCTTGTTTTGCTCCATCAGTGTTCTTTCCGGTGATTTCTGAAATTTGGTTGAAGCTGCTGCTACCAGATCAAATGTTGCCTCTTTTAGTTCCCTCCTGAAACACAAATTTTATAACACCTGCAGATATGTATTAAGGTCAAAGATTTAATGAACAAAGGAGACATTTCAGTAACATGGGTAAAACTCACCCATTGCATATATACTGTTGGTACAAGATCCATGGAGATTTTCACTGATGACAGATTACTGCTAACTTGGTACAATACCTGTTAGTTTCCTGTTTGTTCAGGATCAAGGAAAATCGAGCAAGAGTTCTATTGATAACTCCAATTCGTTCTACATTGAAGGCTTCCAACTCCTCAGAAATCTTTGTTGTATCCTGTAATGAAACAAATAAAAACAAAGTAAGAAAGGACTCGCATAAACATATTCCCCATTCTCCTGAACTTTTTGGTTTTTATATATAAATCTGTCATAGGAATCAAGGACTATTGTACACATGTCCTTTAATTCAAATGTGGTCAATTGTGACCTTTGACTTCTGACCTTCAACCACCAAAGTTTGATCAGGCATTTAAGTTAGTGGTGTGATGTCACAACGTAAATAGAAACTTTAATTGTTATGGGTTCATCATCATGATTTATCTTGTATACAAGCTTTCTAATTCAAATGTTGTCAAGTTTGACTTTCGACCTTTCACCAACAAGTTTGATATTTGACCTTTCACATTGGTTTGATGACCACCAAATTCTAATCTTGTGTTGAACTTCATGGTGTGATAATATGGCATGAATATAAACAGGTTCCGTTCATAAGGCACCTTTCATACAAGTTTTGCACACTATGAACACACAGATAGATGTACAATGGATACAACCCCAGACAAAGTGATTACCTCCCTTAACCAAGTAGGAGGATGAATGTAGGATACATACCGGTAATACATCAAACCTCTTTATCAGTTTATTTTAGCACTGCAAGTGTCTGCATTATTATCTTAGGGTTACTCCAACCCCAACTCCAATTTCAGGAAAGCTAATCATAGATATTGTCCTAATTTCTGAAAAGGTTCCTTTCCCAAATTACTAATTTATAAATTTCTAGAGTAGCTCCTGGAACAGCCATCTACTGATATGTCCATATATGTCTCATGTATTTTTTTTCAAAATGCAATGGACAACATTTCTACCATGGTCACAGAACATGAGGGCAAAACGTTTGAGATTCTTGAGGCCTTTATAGTGTGTCCAAATCAATGAGTGAAAAGTCAGCTAAATAATAAAAAAAATCTTTTTGTGTCTTCTACTTAAGAACCACTGGTCTCAAGTATTTGATTATGATATAGATCTATATTCAATGTTCCATCCAAATTCTTGTCCAATATTACAGTAGATAATGTAGCTATATATAAACTAATATGAAAATGTGCCTCTTTTAATACAAAATTTATTGATAAATTGGGCCATTGATGAAGAGAGCAATTAGCAGTTCATGAATTGTGCAATATTGCAATAAATGTGTCAAGATGTATCCTTAGAGATGTTGCCTTTTTCGTACACAATTACATTATGATGTTATAAATTTTGATTTAAGTCATCAAATGAAGGTCAAGGTAAAAGTTACATAGAAAACATTAAAGGTGACCTAATAATCTTTGATACCTATATTTGTGAAAGTTGTTTAATAATGCTCCCAAAAATAACATTTTGCATTCACTTTGGTGGTATGAAAGGAACATTTTTTGTGAATATCTGAAATCATGAAGTAGAATAATAGACAAATATTAATTTTGGTGGATAATTTTTAAAAAGTTGCCAACATCATCAATAAACTATCAAAAGAAAGCAGAGTCAATGCACGTTAAATCAAAGTACCAATTAATCTCAATTTTACCTTTACAAGTCTTCCACGAATTTCATATTCCTCTTCCATTAAGACTTTATACAGTTCTTTAGACTTGTCACGCCGACTGATCAACTCTTTCTTCAGCCCTTTCAGAGCTTTCTTTGCCTTCATCTGTTTTGCAGATACACTTACGGCCATCTCCAATTCAATATTGATATTGGTCTGAAGATCACTCAATTTCTTCCTGCACTGTTCCAGTTGCTGAATTGTATTTTTCAGTACCTAAATATTTTAAAATGATATCTTTGCTATACTTTATATGAAATGTTCACACAGTATGAGATGTAAGTTGTTAGAATCTGAGTGACCATGCATTCCTTAAAGCCATTGTACACCATTAATTAGTGAAACATGCCAGATCTCAGTATTGGTCTATAACTGGAGTTAACCTCAACACAGAGATTGAAAAACCTACAAATAACAGAGAAAGTCAAAGCTTATTGATGTAACAAGCTCACAAAATGTTTCTTAGTGTGCACAAAAAGATTAAATTGACAAGTAATTTACTCAAGTCTCATCCTAATTGGAGAAAGATTCTTTTTCTCTATCTCTCTCTCCCTACCTCTTTCTCTTTTATAAGCTGTGTGACTTTCTTTCCATGTTCTTCACGAAGGCTGACATATAGCTTTTTCCAATCTTCTGGCTGAGATTTGGTGGCAGGCAATTCCAACCATCTATCAGAAAAAGTTGATATTACGTGTATTGCTGACAGGACTGTGTCCAATTATACCCAAAGGTATTTCAACAATTACAAATGTTTAGAATTGATCAAATGGTATTGAAGATTTTTGTTAAACTGTAAAAATTAACTGTAAATTGAGATTAATGCAGTTTTAGAACTTGTTGCTGTATTCAACTCAAAGAGAACTTGCTGATGAACTTCAACACTAACAATTTTATTAAATGTTCCAGGATTAACTTAAAGTGTTAGGTAGATCTTTTCAGTGTGGCAGCAGTACATTTACATCTTACTGTATGTTGTGAGTAGGCTCATTACTTGACAAGAAAGCAATATTGGTAAACAATTTAATGAACAGACAGATAATACAGAATAATGTATCTGACTGGCTTATTTCTGGTCTTTTCAAGCTTATTGTAACAGTAGAAGAAACAGCTTATATAAAAGTAAATATCAATTCAGATGACCTGCAGAGAAATGATAAAAAATATTCCACTTTAAGACAAGACAAGAGGCCCAAGGGGCCTTAACGGTCACCTGGGGAATATATGTCAATAATCTGGGGATTTTAAAATGTTGCAAAAATGTAACAACACTTGTGCAGGACCGTGTGTAAAACATCTGTACCAAGTTTGAACATGATCCACCCAGTGGTTCTTGAGAGGAAGTCCAAAATGTCTTAGCCAAACAGAGGCCAGGGTTGCACATTTATATAAAGCAAATCATGTTTTCATTTACAGGTTGAAATAAAACTTAGTAGATACATGGATAGCTAAAGTATACAAAAAATCAGATCAATTTCAAGTCTATCCACAATCTTTTCCTTGCCTAATACAATAAGGCATCCAACTAAAAGAACTCAAATAAAACAATGTGAAAAAATCTTGTGGTACTTCAGAGACAGGAATATTTATGTATTAAGGCTGAGAAATGTAGTGTTACCACAGGTATTGAACCATATTATACATGTAGCTCAGAACATAGAAGGTTCGGCAAGTAATAAGATCCGGGTTTGATGAAAGATCTGGCCACACATTTTTACTCGCCTATATGGTTGTCATAAACATGCAACATGTCTTTATTAAAGATTAATATGCAACAAATACCAGGACTAGTTTTGGACCAGTTATTTTTATTCTCACAAACTTTGCAGTCCTTTGCCTAAAGATCATCTATATGAAGTTACACTTTTGGTTCAGGACAACAAGATTTGCTAAGATTTAACAAATTCTACCCCTTTCTGCCCCTTAAATATGCCTCCATTGAGGCCACACCTTTTTCTATTGTAAACTTAAAGAAGCTTACTTTACCTAATTTTATTCCTTTTTTATCCCCACCTGGGGCGATTATTGCAGCCATTACTTTTTCCCCCCAAACTAAATGTGTCTTATTACACAGATGCTTTGTGCTTAGTGTGGTTGTAACCCCAAAACATGGTCAATGCCATTAGAACCAGTTTTCAAAAAATGTCTAATTGACCCCTTTTTCCCCCCATGAGGCCCAAGAACCCCTCAGACACTTTTTTCAACTCAAAGT
Source organism: Ylistrum balloti (assembly GCF_031769215.1). Classification (NCBI taxonomy): domain Eukaryota; kingdom Metazoa; phylum Mollusca; class Bivalvia; order Pectinida; family Pectinidae; genus Ylistrum; species Ylistrum balloti. The sequence goes on from NW_026782973.1 coordinate 14,723, forward strand.
CACATGTTCTTCACTAGGGGACCCTTTATACTAAATTTGGTTGAAACCCATTAACTTTGAATTTTGACCCTTTTTAGTGCCCCCTGGAAGGCCTGTTTATGACCCAATTTGTTTCTAATTCGCAAACTTTGTAGACCTTGCTCGAAGAATCATTAATTTTGAATTTTAGGAAAATCTGACTGTTGGTTCATGCTAAGAAGATTTTTAAAGATTTACCAAATTTTACCCCCTTTTCCCCCCTCTTGGGGCTCCTATTTGTGCCACGCCCTTTTTCTTCGCAAACTTGAAGCGCCTTCCCATGGGAATTCTTTGTGCCAAGTTTGATCAAAATCCATTCAGTCGTTCTTGAGAAGAAGTTGAATATGTGAAAAGTTAATGATGCACGACGCACGTCGCACGAGGCAAGACAAATCATGATGGCAATAGGTCACCATGAACCTTTGGCTCAGGTGGCCTAAAAACTGATCACATAATGAATCTTTAGATCAAATTTTTCTGACATTCTTTTGACTTTTTGTTGCTAAATGTGACATATTGTCTGAGTTTAAGTGACAATTAAAAAAATTTGACAATACACAAATCACTCACCTTTTTATTGTTTCATATGGTCCATCAACCTCGCCTAATTTGGTCACAAGTGACTGCTGTAGAATTACAGCTTTATCAAATTCAGCAGCATATGTCTGCAAAAACTTCTTATGCTTGGGGAATTTGGAGACTGAAAAATGAAAACATTTTGAAAATATTAGAAAAAAAACTTGTCCTTGTCTTTCAGTATAAGATTATTTGAAACTAAATTGATGTGAATGTTTAACTGTTGCTCTTTGACTGTTTACTTATATCTGGCCTTGTATTAATGTGTAGGACTAGGTTTACCTGGCCTTGTATTAATGTGTAGGACTAGGTTTACCTGGCCTTGTATTTATGTGTAGGAATATGTGTAGGTATACCTGGCCTTGTATTTATGTGTAGGAATATGTGTAGGTATACCTGACCTTGTATTAAAGTGTAGGAATATGTGTAGGTATACCTGGCCTTGTATTTATGTGTAGGGATATTTAACCTTCTTTTTTTTCTTGTAGGTGTTTACTTGATGATGTGTAGGTTTATTTGACCCTATGTTGATGTGTGGGTTTACCTGTGTTGAAGTGTAGGTTTATTTGAGCCTGTGTTTACTAGTATATTGACCCTGTGTGGGTTAAGTTGACCTTGTGTTTATATGTAGGTTAAGTTGACCCTGTGTTGATGTGTAGGTTTATTTGACCCAGTGTTGATGTGTAGGTTTATTTGACCCGGTGTTGATGTGTAGGTTTATTTGACCCGGTGTTGATGTGTAGGTTTATTTGACCCTGTGTTGAAGTGTAGGTTAAGTTGACCCTGTGTTGAAGTGTAGGTTTATTTGTGTTGATGTGTAGGTTTATTTGACCCTGTGTTGATGTGTAGGTTTATTTGACCCTGTGTTGAAGTGTAGGTTTACTTGACCATATGTTGATGTGTAGGTTAAGTTGACCCTGTGTTGATGTGTAGGTTTACTTGACCCTGTGCTGAAGTGTAGGTTTATTTGAGCCTGTGTTTACTAGTAGGTTAAGTTGACCGTGTTGAAGTGTAGGTTAAGTTGACCCGGTATTGATGTGTAGGTTTATTTGAGCCTGTGTTGATGTGTAGGTAGAGTTGACCCTGTGTTGATGTGTAGGTTTATTTGACCATATGTTGATGTGTAGGTTTATTTGACCCTATGTTGATGTGTGGGTTAAGTTGACCTTGTGTTTATATGTAGGTTAAGTTGACCCTGTGTTGATGTGTAGGTTTATTTGACCCGGTGTTGATGTGTAGGTTTATTTGACCCTGTGTTGATGTGTAGGTTTATTTGACCCTGTGTTGATGTGTAGGTTTATTTGACCCTGTGTTGATGTGTAGGTTTATTTGACCCTGTGTTATGTTGACCCTGTGTGTGTAGGTTAAGTTGACCGGTGTTGATGTGTAGGTTTGAGCCTGTGTTGATGTGTTAGTTGACCCTGTGTTGAAGTGTAGGTTTATTTGACCCTGTTATGTGTAGGTTGACCCTGTGTTGATGTGTATGTTGACCCTGTGTTATGTGTAGGTTTAGTTGACCCTGTGTTGATGTGTAGGTTAAGTTGACCCTGTGTTTGACCCTGTGTTGATGTGTTGACCCTGTGTGTTGACCCTGTGTTGAAGTGTAGGTTAAATTGACCCGGTATTGATGTGAGGTTTATTTGAGCCTGTATTGATGTGTAGGTTAAGTTGACCCTGTGTTGATGTGTAGGTTAAGTTGACCCTGTGTTGATGTGTAGGTTAAGTTGACCCTGTGTTGATGTGTAGGTTAAGTTGACCCTGTGTTGAAGCGTAGGTTTATTTGGCCCTGTGTTGATGTGTAGGTTTATTTGACCCATATGTATGTGTAGGTTGATGTGTTAGTGTAGGTTAAGTTTGATGTGTAGGTTTATTTGTAGGTTAGTTGACCCTGTGTTGAAGTGTAGGTTTATTTGACCCTGTGTTGAGTGTAGGTTTATTTGACCCTGTGTTGATGTGTAGGTTTATTTGACTGTGTTGATGTGTTGATGTGTAGGTTTATTTGACCTGTGTGTTGATGTGTAGGTTTATTTGACCCTGTGTTGATGTGTGTGGTGTTGTGTAGGTTTTTGACCTGTGTTGTGTGTATGACCCTGTGTGAGTAAGTTGTGTGTAGGTTTAGTTGACCCTGTGTTGATGTGTAGGTTTATTTGACCCTGTGTTGATGTGTAGGTTTATTTGTGCCTGTGTTTACTAGTATGTTTATTTGACCCGGCGTTGATGTGTAGGTTTATTTGACCTTGTGTTGATGTGTAGGTTTATTTGACCCTATGTTGATGTGTGGGTTAAGTTGACCCTGTGTTGAAGTGTAGGTTTATTTGAGCCTGTGTTTACTAGTAGGTTAAGTTGACCGTGTTGAAGTGTAGGTTAAGTTGACTTGGTATGTGTTGATGTTGAAGTGTAGGTTAAGTTGACCCTGTGTTGATGTGTAGGTTTACTTGACCCTGTGCTGAAGTGTAGGTTTATTTGAGCCTGTGTTTACTAGTAGGTTTACTTGACCATATGTTGATGTGTAGGTTAAGTTGACCCTGTGTTGAAGTGTAGGTTTATTTGACCATATGTTGATGTGTAGGTTAAGTTGACCCTGTGTTGATGTGTAGGTTAAGTTGACCCTGTGTTGAAGTGTAGGTTAAGTTGACCCGGTATTGATGTGTAGGTTTATTTGAGCCTGTGTTGATGTGTAGGTAGAGTTGACCCTGTGTTGATGTGTAGGTTTATTTGAGCCTGTGTTTACTAGTAGGTTTACTTGACCATATGTTGATGTGTAGGTTAAGTTGACCCGGTATTGATGTGTAGGTTTATTTGAGCCTGTGTTGATGTATAGGTAAAGTTGACCCTGTGTTGATGTGTAGGTTTATTTGACCCTGTGTTGAAGTGTAGGTGAAGTTGACCCTGTGTTGATGTGTAGGTTTACTTGACCATATGTTGATGTGTAGGTTAAGTTGACCCTGTGTTGATGTGTAGGTTTATTTGACCTTGTGTTGAAGTGTAGGTTAAGTTGATCCTGTGTTGATGTGTAGGATTACTTGACCATATATTGATGTGTACACACAAATCTGGCAGATCGAGAGTCCTGTATATTTAAATATATGTGTATTGCTGAGGTTCTGTGTGTGACTTTCAGCCCTACACTTTCCAAAAGAGCTGAAACTCTTCAATTGTGAATACTATAAACTTTAAACTCTGTGTTGTGGTAGCAGTACACAGTTTCTCGGTGTGGCCTTGGGTGATTTTTTTGCTCATTAGATTACCCCATTATAAAGGTTTTAATTAAAAATGAAAAAAAAATCCTTCCTAAAATTGGTCCTGTCATCTTAAAGTGGACAATTTGGGGTTTCATCTTTTTCAGGATAATATTTTAGATTTGTGTTGGAGATTACTATTTGGGCAGTCTCAAATCTGTGTCTATGCACCAAAAACTAGCTGCACAGGAAGTGAAATTTTCATAGTGTTTACATGTGGTCATGTTATGAAGAATTTCCAAGATGGAATTTGCTGAAATGTAAGTTCTTTGTTACCAAGACAGTGTTGTTGATCCTAAGATAGGTGTTTAGAATTAAATTTCTTCTAGAATGTTGTAGTGTTAGATTGAAATTAGCAGTATTTTTGCATTTTTAGCATTTTTTCAGTAGGTAACCATGACAATCAAATGTCAGAAATCAATTTTTTTTTATACCAATTTCATCTCTCTACTGTTAATGTAATTGTTATGTAGTTTATAAATATATATACATGTATTGATGTATTTTTCATAACCAATCTGCTATACCTGTATATCTCAAACATGACAAATAATTTCAGGAACAATGTAAATTAACTGTTTACTGCTACCTGTAGCAGAATAATCAAATGACAAAATTTGGAAAGGGAAATATTAAAGTGTGATATTTAAAACTCCACAAAAAATAAAGACAAAACAACTACTTACTATTTTCTTTTACTATTTTCAAAATAGCATTTCTTCGTTTCTCCATAGTTTCTAGACGTGAAGCTTCATAGGACAACCTGTTTTTGTAAAGGTCCCTAAGCATGGATGCAGATCTGAAAAGTAGGAGGAAAAATAACAAGAAATAGGTCACTATTACAATATGAAAACATTAGCTGTAGAGTCACTACCAAAAAAAAGGGGGAGGGGCATATTGATCATGACAATAAAATGTATCTTGAACAAGTGGACCTTAGATTTGATTTAATGTAATGAATGACACACTGTAGAAACAATATTCACAATATCAGGAGCCTGAGAATCCCTCAAATGCTGTTTTATTAATCATCCCAGTCTAGTACTATGTATTGTAAAATTGACTTGGATATACTTGTATCAATAAACTCTGTGTAATTTACATAACACATTGTATTTGCTTACATAATATCATCAAGTATGTATTATAAAGCAACCTTGTAAATACTTCTATTGATAAAATGTATGTAATTTATGTAACACATTGTATTTGTTTACGTAATACAGGCTAGTATGTATAGTAAAATTTAAATACTTGTAATAATAAATTGTATGTACTTCACATAACACATTTATCTGTTAACATAATATAATATAGTATAATGTATTGTAAAATTACTGTGTAAATTGTATTAATAAACTCTGTGTAATTTATATAACACATTGTATTTCTTTACATGATATAGTGTAGTATATGTAAAATTCATCTTCTTGTTTCCCCTCCAGCAGTACATTTTAAATAACAATGAACAATAACTGGGGCGTATCCTGACTATTATAAGTTCAATAAAGAAAGTTTCTTATTTAAAGCAAGATTAGTAAATAATCCTTTTTGTTTCTTCTGTAATTCTGATTGAGAAACTATAGTGCATCTGTTTTGAGAATGTGATGAAGTTCAAAACTTATTTCAAAATCTAGATAGGGTTTTGGAGGCTTTATTTATACCCTTTACAGTAAATAAGCAAACAATACTTTTAGGCATGGTAAATAATAACAATAATGCTTTATACAAAGCAGATAATCAAGTCATTTTGGTGATAAAACAATATATATACAGAACTAGGTGTCTGCACAAGTCCCTGAATATAAGTGCACTTCTTTATTCTATATTTGACCACTATAAGGTCCAGAAATATATCATTCATAGTAAGGAACAGACTGCTAAAGAAATTTTTTAATGGTTGGAAAAAACGGGAAAAATTAATTAAAATTTTTGAATGATTTTTTTCACGCATGTAGGAATTTCAGAAATCGCCTGTCTCTGACAAAGTTCCATGTATAATTTTTTGGTCTCTTATTATCACACGCTATATATAACTTAACAGTTACTACCATCCTTTCCCTTCCTCCATTTTCTTATCTATCCTCTCAAATCCCTTTTCTGTCTGTCTGTCTGTTGTTCCTTATCTATTTCCTTATTAATGTATCAGTACAGTGAAATATATTTGAGTGAGGTATAAAAGTGTAAGAGTGGGAGTGAGGTGTAAGTGTGTACAAGTGAGGTGTAAGTGTATGAATGAGGTGTAAAAGTGTACGAGTGAAATGTAAGGGTGTATGAGTGAGCATAAAAGGTAAATTTTATTATATGTGTACATATATACCGAAAGCTCCTTTGCATGTGTCATGTTGTGAAAGTAAATGGTGTCTAAGTGTTAAAATAAAAAATATTTCAAAAAAAAAATTGATAATAAAAATACTAATAATGATGTTGTCATCATCCTCATGACTTAAGTGTGTGTGTGTGTGTCCTGTGTAAATGTACATGTACTGAAAAATATTTGGAAAAATAAAAAAAATAAAAAAAAAATAAAGAAAGTTTACAATATGCTGATAAAGCACAAGTATGGTAACGACTGTTTATGAATTTCAAAGACAATATTTTTAAAAAAATCTTAGTTCACCTCAGTATTCTGGGTATATTTATTTCACAATACCATAAGGCTTTTCAAACGCCTGAGATGTTGAGATGGACATACGATTTTAACTTACTCCTGTGGTAAATGGAAGCCATTAGATAACCTAAGATTTTTTTTAAACAGCGTTGATAACGCATATTGTTAGGCGAAATTCGGCCCTAAAGATGTAGGGGTCTAAACTTCAGTCAAATTATATCAAATTATACAGATTATATTAGAGATATATCCCTGATTAACATTACACCATTGAATAACCAACTTAAATGGCGTACCGTAACACCACTCTTGAAACAAAAGTAAAATTAAACTTACTCGCATTCTTTAACGGCATCCTTGATTGCTTTCACTTTCAATATTCGAAGTTTACAACTCTCTATAATGCGAGCAGTCTCTGACGCATCCATATTGTCTGGCGGAGTCTCCGATGTACTCGGTTTTTCTGGAGGAGTCCTCTTTGACTCCTCCATGGTTGATTCGCAAACGGAATATGGCGCCTTGACGACACACCAAAAGTCACGTGGCAAGAAAAATAACAGGGGAGATAACTCCTATTTGCCGATTTATAGGTAGCACGAGACTATTTTCCAAAAATTAGAGCGAAATGTTTTACAAACAAGATCGCTGCTTCTATCAGCTCTTACTGGATTTAATATAAATGTTACTATCTTAGATACTGAAATTGTTAATTGATGTAGACTAATAGTGTCATGGGTAATAATGCATAACCATTATTCCTTCCGCGACACGTGTTTGTGGGATATATCCAAATGGGCTCCATCCGTCCTTCCGTAAACGAAATTAGTCCGGCGAATTCATTCACTTAGTTTACAACGGATCTTTTTTTTAAAAAAAAAATGTGAGAATGGCCAGGACAATATGGAAATGTGCCACTTGAAGTGATTTTGAATCCCCTTCCCCATTTCAGAGGGCAATCCCCCTTTTCTATAATAAATGATGATATGCATTTTGAAAATACCTCTTTTCCGAGCATCCAATTGAAAAGAAATTTGGTTCATACCTTTGTTGAACAGTACCTTTTAACATCAAATCGATTTTTCCTTTGTGATTTCCCCGAAATGTTGGTTGTCATGGCAACTGACAACTGTAAACAAGTTATAGTATTAATGGTCATTACTCATTGGTCATTTAACATATTTTATTATTTGGCTATGGCCAAATAGTAAACTTACATTAGGATACATTAGGTGTTTTAGAGACAGTTTCTATGGTAACACAATCGTCGTTTCTGATTCATTTTCAACTGTTTTTTATTTTTTCGTGTAGTTTTGTATTTTTGGTATATAGAGGTCTTTGCATCTGTGGGAGGTATTAGTTATCATCAGGATGTTTGTTCTAGCTGCATACGTTATCGAATTATTTACATACATGAAAAACGACCTCCTTTCACTGATTAGAAAAGTTAGAACTAACAGGTGATGTTTATTACCTGGTATTTACTTTATTTCAAAAAGGTAATGAAATGACCTGAAACGATCAAGCGTAAACACACTGACTGGCACCCTAGTATATTAACTTTGCCTAATGTTCTGTCTCGGCTGAGTTACAATCCATTACAACGTTTAACAGAAATACTATCATACTTCAACATCAAACATCGGACTTGATTTAAAACTCATTAAAGATATACAGCTCAACGTTTATTTTTAATTAAAAAAAACTTTCACTATATGTAACGATATTTTGATTCCGATTTTCCCCTTCGTGTACCTCAATAAAGTTTAGATCATGGTAGCTTGTGTGTTTGTCATTTGTACGTATAATAGGACAGCATAGTCAAGCACACTCCCGATCTAGATTTAGGGAAATGGAATTACCCGATTAACCTTGAGGTGGTACCTTCCATTTGTATATAAACAGCGACGGACCATCAATCGGTGGCCACTTAGTAAACTTCTAACACCCCTAACCTCTCCCGATACTAACATTAAAATCACAAAACATAACCATAAAAACGTTGGAAAGTTACATGACGAAAGGAACAGTATGGATAACAGAAAGTATAGACATCGGAAAAGCGATCAATTATAGAGTGAAAGAAAAGATAGAAATGAAGAGAAGAATTATACTCGCATGAACAAAAACAAAACAAAAATAAAATCAACAACAGACCACCACCAATACCATACTAACAACTAACCATTCATCCACAGTCCGTCGGATGGGACTTAAATCGGCGGCCCGTGTGAGAGTGTCCATCTTGCACGACAAAGACCCCTCTATGGCTGTTCGAGAAAGAGCAGGCATGATAACGCTGGCCCGGAGGTCAGAGTTAGATTAACAATAGGGAACATTTATTAAGTAATTTTGACTGGACCTCAAAAATACAATCAACATATCGGAATTCACCTAGTGTAGAAATTCCTTCTTCTCCCTCTCATTTCTCACAACGGTCTTCTTGCTGCGTCGTGCTCAATGTTAGACTAGGTATACAATTAGGAACGGGGGTCTCCTTCTAAATTACAGTTTTTAGATCAGGTGAAGTATATCAGATGGCCCCTCTCTACCTCATCTCTATATCTGAAACACCAGTGACGGCTAGGAAAGACTGGCTGGCAACCAAGAATAGATTGGTGACTCCTGGAAAGACAGGTGGCATCCAGGAAAGAATGGAATAAGGGTGTGACGGGTTGGCATCCCAACACACAGCTCTTGTGAAGGAGCACCTCAGCAGGCTACAACAAGCAGTAATGAACAACACCCCCAGGGTCTTCCGAAAGGGGTGAGGATGAAAGGCCCACCGGGACGGATTCAACGGCAACGACTCGGTTAGTCCAAACGACATTGACTGGAACAACTGCAGAAACAAGATGTCAGTGTGGAAAAGTCTGCAAAAACCTGAGGGGATTGAAAGTACACAGGGCAAGGACCAAATGTGGGTCTGTGAAGCTAATGGCAGAACGCACAGTGATAACTGGTCAGACAGAGTCAGGATGAACACCACAGTACTGAGGACCTCTTACTTCCTGATGTTACACAGTCCAGCATAGGGGAGGAACCAGTGAACACAAATCTTCCTCAGGTGGATGCAGGCAGGCAGCCACTGACTAGAAGGGACAGAGTGAAATTGCCACCAGCAAACGACAAACAGTGGGAAGCCTTCGATGATGATTTGGACAAGATTCTTGAAGGCACATTAGCTGGAGATGTGGATAAGAAAATAGCAGCCTGATCAACAATTGTATATACAGTTGGTAAAGAACGGTTTGGAACAGCCAAAGCAGACAAGAAGAGCAATGAGCAAGCTACCAGCAGTAGACGACAGCGAGAGATTGAGACTCTCAGGAAAGAGATCAGAAGCATAACAAGGCAGTATAAGAAGGCAAACCGTGAAGAACAGCTTGGATTCATTGATTTGAGAGCTACACTGAGGGATAGGGGGAAGGCGGAAAGAATATGTAAGGCAAGGCGTGAAAGATCAAAAAGAAGAACCTCCTTTGTAGCCAACCCATACAGATTCACAAAAACAATATTAGAAGGGAAGAAGTCTGGAAATCTGAAGAGCCATAAAGCAGAGGTAGAAGAACATCTGCGGAACACTCATAGTGATGACCAGAAGAGGAGACCATTAGGCCAATGCAGCAGAATTAGTGAAGTGCCAGAACCAGAGATCCCACTAGATAGTAAAGAACCAACATTGAAAGAGGTGAAGGACGTTGTCATGAAAGCACGATCAGCATCAGCTCCAGGTCCAAATGGTGTACCGTACAAGGTATACAAGAAGTGTCCAAAGATCCTTCAGCGATTATGGAAACTTCTAAAAGTTGTATGGAGGAAAGGAAAGATCCCGGAGTGCTGGAAAAAGGCGGAGGGATGCTTGAATCCGAAAGAAGAAAACTCCGAACACATCAACCAGTTTCGGACCATTTCACTCCTGAATGTAGAGGGGAAAATCTTCTTTGCTGTGCTTGCCAGGAGAATGACGCCTACATGACAAAGAACCAGTACGTTGACACATCAATACAGAAAGGAGGGGTACCGGGCTTCTCCGGGTGCATAGAACACATCAGCGTCATCTCCCAGCTGATCCAGGAAGCTGAAGTGAACAAAACTGATCTCACAGTGGTATGGTTGGACCTAGCTAATGCATACGGAACTGTCCCACATATGTTGATAGACGAGGCATTATGGCATTACCACATACCAGAAAACTTTAGGAACCTGATCAGAAGCTACTTCAGTGGGACACAGCGGAGATTTACCACCAAAGAATTCACAACTTCATGGCTGGAACTACAGAAGGGAATCGTTACTGGGTGCACAAAACATTCAGGCAAGGTGGATTCTGAAAGCCTTAGAAAAGACAGTAGCATGGGCTAGAATGTCATTCAAGCCAAGAAAGTCCAGGTCATTGATCATCAAGAAAGGAAGAGTTACGCAAAGGTTCCAACTGACAGTGCAAGGCGAGGACATTCCATCTATCTTAGGAAACCTAATCAAGTGCTTAGGAAAGTTGTTTGACCCCACATTGAAGGATACAATTAACATCAGGAAAGTTGTACAACAAGTAGTGGAAGGGATGAGAAACATCAACAAGACCGGTCTACCAGGGAAGTTTAAGGTGTGGATGTACCAGCATGGACTCTTACCCAGACTTACATGGCCATTGATGTTGTATGAAATCACACTCTCACAAGTAGAGAAGATTGAAAGGGTTGTCAACAGGAATCTTCGAAAGTGCCTTGGTGTACCACCTAGCTTCACGTCTGTTGGCCTCTACTGCACAACAGCCATACTCCAATTACCAATCACCTCGTTAGTGGAGGAATTTAAGGTGGGAAAGCCCAGGCTGATAATGACCCTACGAGACTCGAGGGATGAGAAAGTGCGGATGGCAGGAGTACAAGTAAGAACAGGGAGGAAGTGGTCAGCTAGCAAAGCAGTAGACGAGGCGGAAAGTAGACTCCGACATAAGGATATTGTTGGATCAGTCCCACAAGGTAGACAAGGCCTAGGGATGACAAAAACGACCTACTGGAAAGATGCAAGTACATCAGCGAAAAGGGGCATGATCCAGAGAGAGATTCGATCCAAGGAGAAAGAGAGAAGGCAAGCAAAGGCCGTCGAAATGGGAAGCCAGGGGCGTGGACCAGATGGACCACAGAGCAAAGATCGCTTACCTGGACAGAACTTTGGAGGTACCCTCATTACCAGCTGAGGTTTCTCCTACGGTCAGTTTATGACACTCTGCCGACACCTGCCAACCTAGAGAGATGGAGCCTGACCAACAACCCGAATTGCCTCCTTTGTGAAAGGAGAGGGAACTTGGAGCATATACTGTCTTTCTGCAGCGTTGCAGGGACGGTACACGTGGCGACATAATCAGGTCCTACGAGAGCTGGCAGACATCTTGGAAAGGGAGAGGGTGAGCAGGATTAAGCAGAAGGCACCAAGACCTAAGACCATACAGTTTGTGAAGGCAGGGGAAACATTACCAACAGGAAAGATAGGGCGAAGCGGCATATCGGGAGATTGGAAGTTAGTGGCAGACATCGGCCAGCAACTAACATTCCTGGAGATTGTACCAACTACCTTAGACCAGATCTAGTCCTTTGGTCATCAGGGACAAAAAAAGATTGCCGTCATTGAGTTGACCATATCATGGGAGGAAAGAACAGACGCAGCCCATGAGAGGAAGAAAGCCAAGTATGAAGAGCTACTGGCAGAATGCAGGGAGAAAGGCTGAAAAACTTGGAACTTCCCGGTAGAGATTGGGTGTAGAGGCTTCCCAGCACCATCTGTTTGGAGAATGCTCACTGCACTGGGTGTTACCGGCTGTACTAGAAAAAGGGTAGTGCAGCGGCTCACCCAGGCAGCAGAGAGTGCATCCTGTTTGGTTTGGATGAAGAGGGACGAGAGAAGCTGGAGACCCACCACCGACGCGCAGTGACTGATCACCACTGTGGACCCCCCATCCTGAGAGTGTACCGAGTAAGGGGTCGAAACACGCGATGAAGGATGACCTCGGCTGAGGACGTCGGCGGTGTAGCAGCAATTCCATCTAGCTGTTTGTACGTACTATCCCACTCTCTCTTATCAATCCTACTTTTCCACTCTTACTCTTTTTCCTACCCGTTTTCGTCCGCTGAAAGACCGAAAAGTCGTAATAGTGGACGTGAAACCCGTTCAAATAAATAATATAAATGAAATCATTCCGTGTACTTCAAATCAATCAATCAATCAATCAAATATTTTATTCCTCTTAATAAGAGATACAATATTATACAAAGTTATATATCTAATTGTCCGTTGTTATAATGCATGTTACAATAAAGCTGATAATATCAACAGTCCTTTTGTTTTTAAATGTAACACACAATTATCTAATGTACACAATTCTATGCGATGGCCATAAGATTATTTCTGGTTTTGTCAAAGTAAAGTGTGGCGGCATTTGCTATATATTTTGTGCTTTCCAGATAAAATGTTCTTGTGTCTATTAAATGTTTGAAAGCTTTGGAATCTTTACCTAAAAGATGCCTTAAGAATTCTTCATGTGGTAAATTATTTAGATAATCACCAAACTCGTTGTCACATCTTTCTATGATCGATATCATATACTCAATTCTTAGAAATTGTGTGACGTCACAAGTCGTCACAATATGTAGTATGATGTCAATGTATGAAGATCCACATAGTTGACATCGACCTTCTATCCAGTTTGGAATAGTCGCCAAGATTTTGTTTGAATATCGTACCACGGAACTATCACGTTGAGATTTAACCGGAAATGTCCACATTATCCATGGTTCATAATTTCCATGTACTTCCTTGAAACGTAGGAAATCATTGTCTTTCTGCATACGGTCTGCCAGTAGTTCGTTTTCTAAATACAACGTCACATTTTTAACGCTCTGTTTCCAGCTTGTTTTAGACGGAAATTTAACAGTGTCCAAATAGATATCTAAATTACTGTTCAATTTATATTTCAGTAAGAGTTTGTTAACGTCCGGAATAAATCCCATCTGTCTTTCCCCATTGTTATCGCGATACTGATACAGTCTACGAACTAAAATGTCTTTAGTTAGCGTATATGATGGTAAGTTGATGAGAGAACACAGAAAATTCAGTTTCCGCCGTTCTATTGCAGTTTCTATCCTTATGAGACCTAACAAGGACTCTGCTATGTCTGATCGGGTATGTTTTGGAAGACACTGTGTTCTCTTAGCTATCTGATGTTGAAATACCCGGATTTGCTGTATGTCCTTTTTGTTCGGGTTACACCAAAACTCCGATCCGTACAATACGCTTGGAAGAACCACCTTTTTGTACAAATTTACAGTTATTAATGGATTCGTCCTTTTGCAATCCGATCCAAATTTGGTGATCAGATTGAATGAATTTCTTCCCTTTATGCATGCGTTCTGCATTGCTCAGGAACACTTCAAATCTTCTGATAAGATCATACCAACATGCTTACAAGATTTTGACGTTTTCAAACTCTTGTCCATAAGTGTCCATGTTGCTTTAACGTTTTCGTTTCGTCTTTTCCCAAATACAAGTATTGTACTCTTTTCTGTATTGTACCGGAAGTGCATGGTCTTTGCATATCCGGTACAGATGTCCAGCATATTTTGAAGGGACGACGGAGAAATGGTAAGCAGAACTAAGTCATCTGCAAGCGCGGGGTTTCCACATTTTATGTCCATAATCTTTGCTCCCACATTAGAGTTTTCCAAATCATTCAACAAATCATTTATGTATATGAGATATAAAAACGTGGAAGCGATCCCACCTTGCCTAATACCAGAACGAACAGGTAGCGTCCGTGATCTAGTCCCGTGGGTCATTATAGCGCTTGATATATTAATGTACGCATTGACAAAAAAAAGTCAGTATATTCCCTCTAATACCAAATTCATATATTTTTCTCATCAGCCCAGCGTGCCAGACTGTATCGAATGCCTTCTGGGTATCCAGGAAGGCTGCATAAATTTTACTGTTATTTTCAATATTCCAATAAACACATTCTCTTATGTTGAAAGACACAGTTTCACATCCAAGTCGTTTTTGGAATCCCTGCTGTTGTCTATTTAGCCGGATGCTTGTACATGGGAGCCACTGCTGTATCCGATTACTAACAACCTTCTCCATCAATTTATACAGTACCGGAAGTAGAGAGATCGGCCGGTAATTATCGGGATTAGACCGTGTCTTGTGGTTATTTTTATACAGTGGAATAATGATTCCGTGTTTCCAGGATTTTGGTATAAATCCTAAATTGTGAACTGAATTGAATAGTTTTAATATACAAAGTATCAAGTTCCGTCCACCATACCGGAAGTGCTCATAACAGATATTATCTGGACCCGGAGCTTTTCTCAGTTTCGTGTCTCTAATCGCGTTTTCTACTTCTGTGAAGGTATAATTCGCATTGAGTACTTCAAGATTTTCTGATTTTACACAATGTCGCTTTGGTACTTTCGTTTCCGCTTCCATACGTACTCCGTTGTAAATGCCTTCAAAGTAGCATGCAAAGGCTTCACATATATCCTTTGGAGTTCCATACGTTTTCCCGTTATACGATATTTCTTTACTTTGTGCAGTTTTTGGGCATTTCCGATTTCTAATAATTTTCCAGAAAAGTCTTAAGTCGCACTCTGCTGCCTCTTCGATCTCTAGTATACATTTCTGTATATAATTATTATATGCTTTTTGATGAATTGATCTGAAGTTTTGCTTTGCCTTTTTATACTGAGAATACGATGAGTACCCTGAATAAGGGTAGAAACAGCAACTAAATAGGGAGAGCCTGGACAAGGATATGATAATCTATTTGTTTCAGTTTAATAAAGCACTAAACAAGTGCAAGTGTTTGGCACTGTATAAGTGCCGGTGCGCGATACGAACCAGTGTTCGGTTAGGAGCAACTGCTTTGCGCAATGTACAAGTGCCGTTTCGCTGCGTTGACAACTGCGCGAGTGGGCACCGTTGGTTGTTCTGCGAGACCAACGGATAAAGCCAGGTGCTAGTGTGATGACAGTTAGTGAGCGTGTGGTTTTAGGTATTGTTCTGTATTTTCCTTGTCACTTATCAATCATAGTGTACATATGATTAATTCAGTATAAATTAGGTATTGTTAATTGTAATTAGTTGTTATTAATTGTTTATAGTGCAGAGTAAGTAATTCTCACTTACACCGGCGCTGACAAAGCCAGTGCGCCGTTGTTATAATTATAGTACAGTACATCCCAAATATATCCTTACGACGAACCCAGGGTTAATAAGATACTCTGCAGGTTACATATATATACAAAAGGAAGAAAGAAAAGTGCTTGATTAAAATGTTCATGTATTGATTAATTTTATTAATTAAAGGTTAAAACTTTCCACATTTAAAATGTGATGCCTCTTCGTGAATTACACTGAATAATGTATAAGTTGCACGGGAAGTTTGTCTGTCTGGCTCACGTGTTCGTTCTTTTGTGGTTCATCTCCGGGAACGACTCACAACTGCTCCTTTGTCAGCAGGAAGTATTCCTGACCTTAGAAGAGTTAGTCCCGAATGGTACGTAATCGGTTGCTTGAACGGGGCATACGTTCACGACGTCCAGCCATACGTTCTGTTCTCCAGCAACGTCATCGTGTGGTACGTTTAGCTTGGTGTAGACGACACATACACGCGGCAGGTCTGGGCACGTGATTTTTCACGGATGAGTCCAGGTTTCAGGTTCTAGAGTACAGCGTGGTGTGGTGAACGTTTTTATGGCAGTTTTGTGATCCAACGACGTCTATTCGGCGGACGTAGTGTCGTGGTGTGAGGCGGCATATCATTCCGTGGCAAAAGAGCTCTTGTGGTTGTGGATAACAGGATAACGCTGGCCTGCATGTTGCGCGAGCCATTGCCATCTTCTTGATCCAGAACAATGTGAATGTGCTGCCCTGGCCTGCAAAGTCACCAGATAAGTCGCCTATAGAACATGTGTGGGGTGAGATGCAGCGTCGCTTGCGTCGCATTCAAAATCAGCCGTTGACGTTATCTGACCTGTCACGTGCGTTTGTGAGAATATGGAATGGTATTTTCCAGGCATTTTCAGCACACTTGTTGCATCAACGAGGCGTCGGTGTAGAGCATGCACCGATTTCAATGGTGGACATACACGGTATTGATGAGCTGAACTTTGCTTAAAAACGTTTGTGAAAACTGATCTCTATCCAAGACGCTGCTGACGCAATAACCATATCAACTGAGTTGGTATTAAATAAAGGTAAGATAAAACTCTGTTGAAATTTCCTATATACTTAGTTATAGCCTATTATACACATACACGCTTATTTTCCCGCTATTTATAGATGTATTTGAACATGGTAACACAATTAACGAAGGAAGAGAGTTTTTGACTCGTGGCCTATCTAGGTTTCGAACTCTACGGCAGAATATCATCTAAGCAGGAATGTCGAAAACCACACCACCGACACATACATATATAAATTGTTGTATGTGATTTGGTTGCAATAAAAAAGAAACAAAGGAGGAACCCGAAGTGGTAAAATTATATGGGTAAAAACAACACAAACAAACCATGAACAAAATCGCAGTATAAAAATAACACTTGACGTCATCTTCACCCAGGCGAAGTTACCACGTACTCTTGTGTGAAGAATAAGTAATATTGTCAATCGAAGATCTTTATCATGTTACCTATCATTTTCCCGGAAATCTGTGGAAGCGGTGTTTCTCAAAAATTGTAGCTAAAGGTAAGATCGTTTTTGTAAGAAATTGTTTTAAACTTTGTATCAAAGATATAGAGTGGGATTGGACATAATTGATCTAACTTATATTAAGCACTTTCCCAATAATATTTAACAATACACTCAACACAAGATGGACATTTATATATAACATATATAATTTGTGTTATATAATGGAGAGACAGAGAGAGAGAGAGAGAGAGAGAGAGAGAGAGAGCGAGAGAGAGAGAGAGAGAGAGAGAGAAACCAGGACATCAGAGATTGGAAAAATGCGCCGGAACATATGTCAATTGACATAAAAGTAGAAATAAATAAACTAATGTAAGTATAACAATACCTTTGAGAGTTTGAAAGAGTGCAGAAGTAATATTGAGTATCAGGCAAATCTACCCGACCCTTCCAGGAAATTATGTGCAGCTTTAGCGATTCTCGTGTAATCAATGGACGATAAATTTTAATCTCCTTGACAGAGAATATCCACATTAAAATTGTCTTCGTACCAGGACAGTCTCGTATTAAGGATTGCACGTAGATTAGTGTACAAAGGGCAAATAATTAAAAAAAATAGTGGTAACAGTCTTCACAGGGGTGTCCACATTGACACTAGGCAGTCAATGATGTTTGCTCTAAACATGCCATAGTTAAGCAACTAGCGCGGTTTCTAACACGAGAAGGCAGGATATTGATTTGTCTAGGTCCAGAAGATACAAAATGATAGCTTAATAGAAGAAGAGTTTCTAAAAGTTTCGTCCAGATCATTCCAAAGTTTTGTTGAAGGAAAAAAAGTTACGTGATAGTTCAAAACTTTAAGTGAAAAATTGTGAACTTTGAAATAAAATAACGAAAGCTTGGGAGTTTTACGTTGTTTTTGAAAGTGGCACCAAACTAGTTTCTCGATACATTTTTTTTGTGAATATGGGCAGCCCTGTGACTATTCTTGCAGCATCTAACTAAATATGTTCTAATATCAAAAATTTGTTGCCTCGCAGTTGTCCCATTTTTCAAACGCATATTCAAGCAAAGGTCTAATATGGGTAAGATACATTTTTTTTCTAGATTGTTCCTTTTTAAGATGAGTTAAGTTTACGAAAGGTAGCAACATATTTAGTTACTCTGCTAACGATGTTCTCAACATGACTATTCCACTTACAGTCGTTAGTAAGGATGACTCCTAAGTGTTTATAATGATTAGTAATATGGATTAGAGTGTTGTTAAACGTAAGTGATGGATAAGTGTAGTGTTGATGACGATTTGTTACGACTGGAGCCTCGGTTTTATCGGGATTAAATGACACCAACCAGAGTTTTATCGAATCAGATTTTGCTTCATTTTCAATAATGTTGAAGTCATAGGATGAGTGAGAGAGGGAAGTATCCTCAGCTAAACGTCTAGATAGAGAAGCAAGATTACAAGAAATGTCTTTTTATGTAAACAAGAAAAAATAAAGGACCGAAGACAGAACCTTGCGGACACCTGCATTTATTGTTTGAACGAAGACAGGGAATCATTAATGAAAACTGCTTGCTTCCTGTTGGTTAAATATTCATTCAGCCATCGCAGAAATTGACCAGATATACAATAATTGTTCAGTTTATGAATAAGACCTTTATGTCATACTCTGTCAAAAGCCTTAGAGAAATCACAAAATATGAGAATAGTATGTTCATACTTTTCCAGAGTAGTGATTCATGTTTTTTCCTTCTTCTTCCTGTATAAAGCATGAATATCCGTGATGGATTATATGCCATGTATTTCTTGTAAAGATTTTTTTTCGTAAACTTTTCTTTAATTACACATTAGATATCGTTTAACTCCTGAAAGGCCCTTAATATCGTCGATATTCCATGTGTCACAATCACTTTCGCTCTCTGCATCCCGGGAAAATGTCTTGGCAAAAATGAAGGTTCTATGTGCCACACCTTATGGACAAGACGAAAAGACTTGTTTGATCCAAATGAATCTTGAGGTTGCATAACCGTATACTGTAATGGCTCCAATGTTCCAATGATGAAGAGAGCGAATGTGATCGAAACTTTTGAAGAATTGAGGATGGTATACAGTGTAAATTACAAGCATTTTAAATAAGGCTACATGGTTAATCTTAGCAGACCACAGGTGAATAAAAATAAACATGCTGACTACCAAATTCGCTATTTTCAAATTTTATTAAACTCATCAAAATCGTTAGTAATTTACAATATCAAGCCAAATTAAAATTGTGCAATAGACTTCTTTCATTCACCGTTTAATAAATTAACAATATGAAAACAGGAAAAGATCAATCTGTATGTAGCCTTGTGTGGAAAAATTTACTTTACTTATCACAGAAAAAAGTATATGGTTATTGCACGTTTGAATATCACACAATAATAACAATACATTGAGCTTTTACTTAAAACAGTAGAAAAATCCAGTAATTAAATACAATGTATACATAGATATGGTTTCATCAAAGGCAAAATACTTAACATTACTATCACAGTGCTATAAATTTACCTTATAATTGAAAATTGGTTTTCATTATCTTACAAACTGAAACATCTTGAGACAAAAAGATAGTAAATCATGTGGTAAATCTGATCCTTTTATATAATTTAGTAAATATAGGAAAAATAATAAGAGAGCAATGTACTATTCTTTTTTCCAAAAATTTTATGAAATTATAATCTACATTTTAAAAAATATTCATAAGTGATCCCCGATTGATAACTGAAGTTCTACTACTAACAAATCAAAAATAGTTTCGTATAGTAGCATTTTGAACGTAAAATTCAAAATTATTGCTCATATAAAATTTTAACAAAATGGAAAGTAAATGAAGATAAAGAATCATTATCATTTTGACCAAATGCATTGCAAATGTAATAATATGATATTGATAAAAACTTTTTTCAGGAAATTTTAGAATATGTTACATCAATGGCTGAAACTGAGAAATATTGCATTGTGTCTGATTGGTTCATTTTCTGTTTCCTTTTTTTTACATATATATAAATACATACATACATTTTTTTCTCTTTTTACTGTTTTTTTTTTTTTTTTTTTTTTTTAAATTTTTATTTATTAATTTAAATTCGTCTATTTTGATCAATGGATTCATATGACTATGAATAAACCATCATGCTGTTGTGCTCTATCACATGAAATATACTTTGACTTGATAGAAGTACACTTTGGCCTTACATTAGCATACTTTGACCTTATAGAAGTATACTTTGACCTTCTAGATGTAAACTTTGACCTTCTAGATGTATACAGTGGCCTAATAGAAGTACTGTTTAGCCTTATAGAAGTACACTTAGACCTTATAGAAGTAAATGACAGAGTGATTCTTATCAAACTCTTTTTAATCTATGATCCCTAGATGATCATTATCAGCTGGAAATTTAAGATCAAAGAGCCCCTTGATCTTTCATGTTGATTGTTATTGTTAAACACTGATGTAACCTTGTGGTAAAATTAATCGGACTTCATCACAGAAAAATATGTGGTTATTGCACATTTGAATATAACACAATAATACACTTATGTTTACTAACAGTAACAACATCCAACAGTAATAATTTGTATGTGGCAATATCAAAGGAATTTGAAATATTTATATCAAGGTACTTCAAATATATCTAAAAATTGACAACTGCTCTTCATTATTTGAGGAACTTTAAAATCTTGCAAACAAAAAATATAGCAAATCATGTGGTGAATTTGATCCTTTCATATCATAATTTTGTTAACACAATAAAAAAAAATTCATAAAAATTTTATCAAAGTTATCTTGGTGAAAACATGATACCAGAGTGGTCTATAAATAGAACCAAGCAACATAATTAAATATACTAACTGGACAGAAATTATTCCACAATTGACTCTCTTACTTGTGTAAATATATGTTATTTCTCACCTATACACAAAAAAGCTACATTGATGGTACATAATCGATACCTGAAGTTCTACTTATCAAGAACAGATTCTATGCATAATGAAGTTAAAAATTACACATTAATGCATTACATCTTATACAATTTTGAAAGAAAATGTTAACAATAGCTGATAAACGTGTTAAATCAATTGACAAATTTTTTTTTTAGAAATTTTAGAATGTTACTAAATGAAACTGATGGCTCAAACTTAGACACAATGCATTACGTTTGATTTTCAGCATGTTTCTTTTTTTTCTGTTTTCAAAAAAAAAAAAAAAAAAAATTTCCCTCTCTCTTTTCATTGTTTTTTCTTTTTCCTTTCATTCAAAAGGACTAGTATTCATCCATTGTGATCAACTGATTCACATGACTATGGAGTCATCATGCCGTTGAGTTCTACCACATGAAGTATAACCCTTATAACTGCCAAATCATCGGTACTTCTGTTTGACAGATATATCCACCACACCATTCTTGTAGTTTATCATCCCTTTAGATAGTCCATGACAGCCAAAACTTCAAAATAGAAGAGCCCCTTGATTTCCCTTAATGTGAATTACATGTTTTCAACATAAGGTTTTGACAATTACATAAAATCTATGGAATCCAACTTTTTCTTTTTGGTGGTGCTATCCAAGTGTCTCTAGGACACAGTATTGTGCTAGTCTTGTAGTTTTGCACATTTTTTTTACTTTCTTTTTCTCTCTATTTTGCTATTTTTTTTGTTTTGTTTTGAAGATTTTTTCCAATTTGCATTTTTTTTTTTTTTTTTGTATAAGTTCTTAAATGAAGAAGTTCTTGAGGATGTTCTTTGGGGTAGACTTCCATGTTCTCATCTCTCGTACATTGAAGTATCCATATTTGACCTTGCTGTAGCTGTGTTTTCTTGTGTAACCATAGGCAACGCCTTCCTCTGTAGCTACATGGGTCTGCATCAACTTTTGGCCTGGGAATATGAATATATGATAGAAATTATACATAAGAAACCATCGAGAACTTGCAGATAGTAAACCAACCTTGCATAAAATTTGGCCAAATTCCATGAAAGAAGGAAGTTGCTAAGTGTTTAAATTGAATCAGTTTTTAATATATAGCAAGGGTGCTCTTGAGCCACTGAAATACAGTTATGTTCAAAGCAAACTCATAATTGACATTTATATCAAGTTTGACCAAATTATGTGAGACACAATGTGCTGCAACAGGACAGACATGGGCAATTCCACATGCCTCCAAACCACCGATTCTGTCTTCACCATGCATAAAATACCCTCATTTCAATATACATGATCTTCTAAACTTGATTCTGAATTGACCATTGTTTTCAACTTGTATATCGATGTATTTTAAATATTTGCATACTTTGCATTCACTCTAAAGCTGAGAGAAGAGCTGCCTATAGCTCTGTAAGACAGAAGTATTTTTAAGCGTGGCAAGGATTTTATTCCAAATTTACTTATATATCCAAGAATCTAAAATTGATCCTACAATCTGATAACAAGGTTATTTACCTTTCTTGAAGCTGAGGAAAGCACTGTCTGTAGCTCTGTGAGACAAAAGTGCTTTCAGCGGGCGAAATTTTTCAAGGGCTTCACCTCGGCCAGAAGGAGGAACTACATCCCATTCAAACACGATATGATCCGGCTGTTGATAATCTCCAACAGGAAAATCATCATCCTCATCACTGCTTGCCCAATCATTTCTAGGCATTTGTGGTGGCTTTTCAGGGTTATCATGTGCATCCTCGTCCTGGTTTGGGGATGGTTCTTCCTCATTTTGCTGGGGTGGAGGAGGAAGTTTTCTCTTTGGTTTTTCCTCATTTTGCTGGGGTGGAGGAGGAAGTTTTCTCTTTGGTTTTTCCTCGTTTTGCTCAGGTCCGTTAGGAAAGTTATGCTCTGGTTGATCCTCATCTTGCTGGGGTGGAGGAGGAAGTTTTCTCTTTGGTTTTTTCCCCTCATTTTGTTGGGTTGGGTTTGGCAAGTTTCTTTCTGGTTGATCTTCACTTTCAGCAGATTTAGGTGCAACTTTCCTACTTGATAATTTTTTTGTAGGGCTTACATCCTGCTTTGCAGCTTTCTTGACCTTTTTTACCCGTTTGGATTCATCCTCATCCCTGGCTGTTTGTTTCTTTACTTTACCATCTGAATCTTTGGATGGGGAAGAGTTTGGCTGGTGGTAATCTTTATCGAAGGAGAGCTTCAGTGAACTGTACTCAGTATCCTTAGAGGAGCCAGGTTTCTCAGAGCTGTTCTCTTTACCTTTGGAGGGGGAAGGCTTCAGTGAGCTGTACTCTGTATCTTTGGAAGAGGATGCCTTCATTGAACATTGCTCTACATTTTTAGCTAATGAAGGCTTTGTCAAGCTCTGCTCACGGTCCTCAGCTGAAGAAGTTTTTGTGGTGTCATCAGAGCCTGTGCCAGGCTGGGAATCTGCCTCCTGGGCTAATGTAGTCTCTGGTAACATTTCTTTCAGATGTTCCTAAAATGTGTGAAGATTGTGTCATCAGATCTCTACATTTCAATTTAGATAACCAAAACTTGATCCTTGCAGTAGGATAAAATTTTGACCATTTTGTTATCCTACCTGGGGGATGCAATAGTTCAGTTGGTAGAGCATTTATACCTGAATAGCTATTACATTATCAACATGGTGTTGTTTGGTGTTAATTTGAGAAAAAAACCAAAGTATACAAGTAGTTTGTAAGTCATTTTAATGGAATAATGTGAGGTTTGATCATATTCCAATGGATTGTTTTGTATGGGAAGTTTGAAATTCTCACTTACAGCGAAGTTTGGGAATTTGTAGTTGCAGCAGTTCTTGTTTTGCTCCATCAGTGTTCTTTCCGGTGATTTCTGAAATTTGGTTGAAGCTGCTGCTACCAGATCAAATGTTGCCTCTTTTAGTTCCCTCCTGAAACACAAATTTTATAACACCTGCAGATATGTATTAAGGTCAAAGATTTAATAAACAAAGGAGACATTTCAGTAACATGGGTAAAACTCACCCATTGCATATATACTGTTGGTACAAGATCCATGGAGATTTTCACTGATGACAGATTACTGCTAACTTGGTACAATACCTGTTAGTTTCCTGTTTGTTCAGGATCAAGGAAAATCGAGCAAGAGTTCTATTGATAACTCCAATTCGTTCTACATTGAAGGCTTCCAACTCCTCAGAAATCTTTGTTGTATCCTGTAATGAAACAAATAAAAACAAAGTAAGAAAGGACTCGCATAAACATATTCCCCATTCTCCTGAACTTTTTGGTTTTTATATATAAATCTGTCATAGGAATCAAGGACTATTGTACACATGTCCTTTAATTCAAATGTGGTCAATTGTGACCTTTGACTTCTGACCTTCAACCACCAAAGTTTGATCAGGCATTTAAGTTAGTGGTGTGATGTCACAACGTAAATAGAAACTTTAATTGTTATGGGTTCATCATCATGATTTATCTTGTATACAAGCTTTCTAATTCAAATGTTGTCAAGTTTGACTTTCGACCTTTCACCACCAAGTTTGACATTTGACCTTTCACATTGGTTTGATGACCACCAAATTCTAATCTTGTGTTGAACTTCATGGTGTGATAATATGGCATGAATATAAACAGGTTCCGTTCATAAGGCACCTTTCATACAAGTTTTGCACACTATGAACACACAGATAGATGTACAATGGATACAACCCCAGACAAAGTGATTACCTCCCTTAACCAAGTAGGAGGAAGAATGTAGGATACATACCGGTAATACATCAAACCTCTTTATCAGTTTATTTTAGCACTGCAAGTGTCTGCATTATTATCTTAGGGTTACTCCAACCCCAACTCCAATTTCAGGAAAGCTAATCATAGATATTGTCCTAATTTCTGAAAAGGTTCCTTTCCCAAATTACTAATTTATAAATTTCTAGAGTAGCTCCTGGAACAGCCATCTACTGATATGTCCATATATGTCTCATGTATTTTTTTTCAAAATGCAATGGACAACATTTCTACCATGGTCACAGAACATGAGGGCAAAACGTTTGAGATTCTTGAGGCCTTTATAGTGTGTCCAAATCAATGAGTGAAAAGTCAGCTAAATAATAAAAAAAAATCTTTTTGTGTCTTCTACTTAAGAACCACTGGTCTCAAGTATTTGATTATGATATAGATCTATATTCAATGTTCCATCCAAATTCTTGTCCAATATTACAGTAGATAATGTAGCTATATATAAACTAATATGAAAATGTGCCTCTTTTAATACAAAATTTATTGATAAATTGGGCCATTGATGAAGAGAGCAATTAGCAGTTCATGAATTGTGCAATATTGCAATAAATGTGTCAAGATGTATCCTTAGAGATGTTGCCTTTTTCGTACACAATTACATTATGATGTTATAAATTTTGATTTAAGTCATCAAATGAAGGTCAAGGTAAAAGTTACATAGAAAACATTAAAGGTGACCTAATAATCTTTGATACCTATATTTGTGAAAGTTGTTTAATAATGCTCCCAAAAATAACATTTTGCATTCACTTTGGTGGTATGAAAGGAACATTTTTTGTGAATATCTGAAATCATGAAGTAGAATAATAGACAAATATTAATTTTGGTGGATAATTTTTAAAAAGTTGCCAACATCATCAATAAACTATCAAAAGAAAGCAGAGTCAATGCACGTTAAATCAAAGTACCAATTAATCTCAATTTTACCTTTACAAGTCTTCCACGAATTTCATATTCCTCTTCCATTAAGACTTTATACAGTTCTTTAGACTTGTCACGCCGACTGATCAACTCTTTCTTCAGCCCTTTCAGAGCTTTCTTTGCCTTCATCTGTTTTGCAGATACACTTACGGCCATCTCCAATTCATAAATCAGATCAATTTCAAGTCTATCCACAATCTTTTCCTTGCCTTATACAATAAGGCATCCAACTAAAAAAGCTCACATAAAACAATGTGAAAAATCTTGTGGTACTTCTGAGACCAGAATATATATGTATCAAGGCTGAGAAATGTAGTGTTACCACAGGTATTGAACCATATTATACATGTAGCTCAAAACATAGAAGGTTCAGCCATTAATAAGATCCAGGTTTGATGAAAGAACTGGCTACACATTTTTTCTCGCCTATATGGTTGTCATAAACACACGTCTTTATTAAAGATTAATATGTAACAAATATCAGAAGGGCTAATTTTGGACCAGTTATTTTTATTCTCACAAACTTTGCAGTCCTTTGCCTAAAGATCATCTTATGAAGTTACACTTTTGGTTCAGGACAAGATTTGCTAAGATTCAACAAATTCTACCCCTTAAATATGCCCCCAGTGATGCCACACCTTTTTCTATTGTAAACTTAAAGAAGCTTACTTTACCTAATTTTACTCCTTTTTTACCCCCACCTGGGGCCCCTATTGCAGCCATTACTTTTTTCCCCCCAAACTAAATGTGTCTTATTACACAGATGCTTTGTGTTTAGTGTGGTTGTAACCCAAAAACATGGTCAATGCCATTAGAACCCATTTTCAAAAAAACATCTAATTGACCCCTTTTTGCCCCCCCCCCCCCCCCCCCACCATGAGGCCCCAGAACCCCTCAGGCACCTTTTTTCAACTCAAAGTCACATGTTCTTCACTAGGGGACCCTATATTCTAAATTTAATTGAAATCCGTCAACTTTGAATTTTGACCCCTTTTTAGTGCCCCCTGGAGGGCCCGTTTATAACCCAATTTTTTTCTAATTCGCAAACTTTGTAGACCTTGCTCTCAGAATCATTAATTTTGAATTTAAGGGAAAATCTGACTGTTGGTTCATGCGAAGAATATTTTTAAAGATTTACCTAATTTTACCCCCTTTTCCCCCCTCCTTGGGCTCCATGAGCCTTTGGCTCAGGTGACCTAAAAAGAGAATAGTAATCTACTGATTCCTTACAGAGAGAAGTAATCTACTGATTCCTTACAGAGAAAAGTAATCTACCTGTTCCTTACAGAGAGAAGTAATCTACTGATTCCTTACAGAGAGAAGTAATCTACTGATTCCTTACAGAGAAAAGTAATCTACCTGTTCCTTACAGAGAAAAGTAATCTACTGATTCCTTACAGAGAGAAGTAATCTACTGATTCCTTACAGAGAGAAGTAATCTACTGATTCCTTACAGAGAAAAGTAATCTACCTGTTCCTTACAGAGAAAAGTAATCTACTGATTCCTTACAGAGAGAGGTAATCTACTGATTCCTTACAGAGAAAAGTAATCTACCTGTTCTTTACAGAGAAAAGTAATCTACTGATTCCTTACAGAGAAAAGTAATCTACTGATTCCTTACAGAGAGAAGTAATCTACTGATTCCTTACAGAGAGAAGTAATCTACTGATTCCTTACAGAGAAAAGTAATCTACCTGTTCCTTACAGAGAAAAGTAATCTACTGATTCCTTACAGAGAAAAGTAATCTACCTGTTCCTTACAGAGAAAAGTAATCTATTCCTTGATTCCTTACAGAGAGAAGTAATTTACCTGTTTCCTTACAGAGAAAAGTAATCTACTGATTCCTTACAGAGAAAAGTAATCTACTGATTCCTTACAGAGACAAGTAATCTACTGATTACTTACAAAGAAAAGTAATCTACTGATTCCTTACAGAGAAAAGTAATCTACCTGTTCCTTACAGAGAAAAGTAATCTACTGATTCCTTACAGAGAAAAGTAATCTACCTGTTCCTTACAGAGAAAAGTAATCTACTGATTCCTTACAGAGAAAAGTAATCTACTGATTCCTTACAGAGAGAAGTAATCTACCTGTTCCTTACAGAGAAAAGTAATCTACCTGTTCCTTACAGAGAAAAGTAATCTACTGATTCCTTACAGAGAGAAGTAATCTACTGATTCCTTACAGAGAAAAGTAATCTACCTGTTCCTTACAGAGAAAAGTAATCTACTGATTCCTTACAAAGAAAAGTAATCTACTGATTCCTTACAGAGAAAAGTAATCTACTGATTCCTTACAGAGAGAAGTAATCTACCTGTTCCTTACAGAGAGAAGTAATCTACTGATTCCTTACAAAGAAAAGTAATCTACTGATTCCTTACAGAGAGAAGTAATCTACTGATTCCTTACAGAGAAAAGTAATCTACTGATTCCTTACAGAGAGAAGTAATCTACTGATTCCTTACAGAGACAAGTAATCTACTGATTCCTTACAGAGAAAAGTAATCTACTGATTCCTTACAGAGAAAAGTAATCTACTGATTCCTTACAGAGAGAAGTAATCTACCTGTTCCTTACAGAGAGAAGTAATCTACTGATTCCTTACAAAGAAAAGTAATCTACTGATTCCTTACAGAGACAAGTAATCTACCTGTTCCTTACAGAGAAAAGTAATCTACTGATTCCTTACAGAGAGAAGTAATCTACCTGTTCCTTACAGAGACAAGTAATCTACCTGTTCCTTACAGAGAGAAGTAATCTACCGATTCCTTACAGAGAGAAGTAATCTACCTGTTCCTTACAGAGAGAAGTAATCTACTGATTCCTTACAGAGAGAAGTAATCTACTGATTCCTTACAGAGAAAAGTAATCTACCTGTTCCTTACAGAGAGAAGTAATCTACTGATTCCTTACAGAGAAAAGTAATCTACCTGTTCCTTACAGAGAGAAGTAATCTACTGATTCCTTACAGAGAAAAGTAATCTACTGATTCCTTACAGAGAGAAGTAATCTACTGATTCCTTACAAAGAAAAGTAATCTACTGATTCCTTACAGAGAGAAGTAATCTACCTGTTCCTTACAGAGAGAAGTAATCTACCTGTTCCTTACAGAGAAAAGTAATCTACTGATTCCTTACAGAGAAAAGTAATCTACTGATTCCTTACAGAGAGAAGTAATCTACTGATTCCTTACAGAGAGAAGTAATCTACTGATTCCTTACAGAGAAAAGTAATCTACCTGTTCCTTACAGAGAGAAGTAATCTACCTGTTCCTTACAGAGAAAAGTAATCTACTGATTCCTTACAGAGAGAAGTAATCTACTGATTCCTTACAGAGAAAAGTAATCTACCTGTTCCTTACAGAGAAAAGTAATCTACTGATTCCTTACAGAGAATAGTAATCTACTGATTCCTTACAGAGAAAAGTAATCTACTGATTCCTTACAAAGAAAAGTAATCTACTGATTCCTTACAGAGAAAAGTAATCTACCTGTTCCTTACAGAGAAAAGTAATCTACTGATTCCTTACAGAGAAAAGTAATCTACTGATTCCTTACAAAGAAAAGTAATCTACCTGTTCCTTACAGAGAAAAGTAATCTACTGATTCCTTACAAAGAAAAGTAATCTACTGATTCCTTACAGAGAAAAGTAAAGTAATCTACTGATTCCTTACAGAGAGAAGTAATCTACTGATTCCTTACAGAGAAAAGTAATCTACTGATTCCTTACAAAGAAAAGATTCCTTAAAGACAAGTAATCTACTGATTCCTTACAAAGAAAAGTAATCTACTGATTCCTTACAGAGAAAAGTAATCTACTGATTCCTTACAGAGAGAAGTAATCTACTGATTCCTTACAGAGAAAAGTAATCTACCTGTTCCTTACAAAGAAAAGTAATCTACTGATTCCTTACAGAGAGAAGTAATCTACTGATTCCTTACAAAGAAAAGTAATCTACTGATTCCTTACAGAGAAAAGTAATCTACTGATTCCTTACAGAGAAAAGTAATCTACTGATTCCTTACAGAGAAAAGTAATCTACTGATTCCTTACAGAGAAAAGTAATCTACTGATTCCTTACAGAGAAAAGTAATCTACCTGTTCCTTACAGAGAAAAGTAATCTACCTGTTCCTTACAGAGAGAAGTAATCTACTGATTCCTTACAGAGAGAAGTAATCTACTGATTCCTTACAAAGAAAAGTAATCTACTGATTCCTTACAGAGAAAAGTAATCTACTGATTCCTTACAGAGAGAAGTAATCTACTGATTCCTTACAAAGAAAAGTAATCTACTGATTCCTTACAGAGAAAAGTAATCTACTGATTCCTTACAGAGAGAAGTAATCTACTGATTCCTTACAGAGAAAAGTAATCTACTGATTCCTTACAGAGACAAGTAATCTACTGATTCCTTACAGAGACAAGTAATCTACTGATTCCTTACAGAGAAAAGTAATCTACTGATTCCTTACAGAGAAAAGTAATCTACCTGTTCCTTACAGAGAAAAGTAATCTACTGATTCCTTACAGAGAAAAGTAATCTACTGATTCCTTACAGAGAAAAGTAATCTACTGATTCCTTACAGAGAAAAGTAATCTACTGATTCCTTACAGAGACAAGTAATCTACTGATTCCTTACAGAGAAAAGTAATCTACTGATTCCTTACAGAGACAAGTAATCTACTGATTCCTTACAGAGACAAGTAATCTACTGATTCCTTACAGAGAAAAGTAATCTACCTGTTCCTTACAGAGAAAAGTAATCTACTGATTCCTTACAGAGAAAAGTAATCTACCTGTTCCTTACAGAGAAAAGTAATCTACTGATTCCTTACAGAGACAAGTAATCTACTGATTCCTTACAGAGAGAAGTAATCTACTGATTCCTTACAGAGAGAAGTAATCTACTGATTCCTTACAGAGAAAAGTAATCTACTGATTCCTTACAGAGAAAAGTAATCTACTGATTCCTTACAGAGAAAAGTAATCTACTGATTCCTTACAGAGACAAATAATCTACTGATTCCTTACAGAGATAAGTAATCTACTGATTCCTTACAGAGAAAAGTAATCTACTGATTCCTTACAGAGACAAGAGGCCCAAGGGGCCTAAACGGTCACCTGAGGAATATATGTCAATAATCTGAGGATTTTCAAATGTTGCAAAAATGTAACAATACTTGTGCAGGACCATGTGTAAAACATCTGTACCAAGTTTGAACATGACCCACCCAAAGGTTCTCGAGAGGAAGTCCATAATGTCTTAGCCAAACAGAGGCCAGGGTGGCCATCTTGGATTTTGAATCACCCCCAAAAGTTAAAACACTTGTCAGGACCATGTGTAGAACATTCGTATCAAGTTTCCCCCTTTCCCCCCTCCTGGGGCCACGCCCTTTTTCTTCGCAAACTTGAAGCGGCTTCCCATGGGGATGCTTTGTGCCAAGTTTGGTCAATATCCATCCAATGGTTCTTGAGAAGAAGTCATTTAAAGAAGGTTTTTTTTTACATATGGCCCCTTTTACACCTATGGGCCCCAAAGGGGACATAATCACTTTTTTCAACATGATTTCATATGTCCTTCACTAAGGGATGCTTTCTACCAAATTTGGATGAAATCGGTAAAAGCTAATTTTTTTTTTACCCTTTTGAGTGGCCCCTAGTGGGGCCGTTTTTGACCCAATTTTTTTTTCATTCGCAAACTTTGTAGACCATGCCATAAGGACCCTAAATATCAAAAATCAACTTAATCTGACTGCTGGTTCATGAGAAGAAAATTTTTAAAGATTTACCTAATTTTACACCCTTTTCCCCCTCCTGTGACCCCTATTGGGGTCATGCCCTTTTTCTTCACAAACTTGAAGCGGCTTCCCATGGGGATGCTTTGTGCCAAGTTTGGTCAAAATCTATTCAGTGGTCCTTGAGAAGAAGTCGAATATGTGAAAAGTTAACAACGCACGACAGACAAATCATGATGAGCCTTCGGCTCAGGTGACCTAAAAAGTAATCTACTGATTCCTTACAGAGAAAAGTAATCTACTGATTCCTTACAGAGAAAAGTAATCTACCTGATTCCTTACAGAGAAAAGTAATCTACCTGTTCCTTACAGAGAAAAGTAATCTACCTGTTCCTTACAGAGAGAAGTAATCTACTTGTTCCTTACAGAGAGAAGTAATCTACTGATTCCTTACTCTCTGAGGTTTACAGTCAAATATTTGGTCAAAGTGTATGATGTCAATGGACTAAATCAAAGTATTTTCTTGACTTTTATTAGATAATAATTTCAACCATTTCAATCTTGTTCTTGTTAGCATATTGACTGTTTGGATATAGAAACATTTCAGGACTTTCTTACACAGTTCTAAAACACATCATGACTGTTCAGTGTGCCAGACAAGCACATGTGATTAAAGCCGAAGATTCTGATCAATCAAATATTCTGTACATCATTATTGTCTAAGCAATGCTGAATTCTGTACATTATAGACCTATTCATAAAGGCCACTCAGGGGTACAGAAAAAAGTGGCCTTTATAGACAGGTGTGCTTGAATATAATAAAATTACCAGGCATCAAGTCATAACAACCAGGCAACAACATAAATAACTATGTTCACCTTTTCAAATATCATCACTTAAGCTACAATATATATGTACACTTTTAAATCTTTCAATATAATCCTAACAGGGAGAGCTAACATCCTGGTTGCCTTCAGTAGTAGATTTGATCATGAAGGAATCTAGGTAGATACCCAATAACATTCAACAGAATCTCAACAATGGAGTATTAACATCAGGATTCCGTGGTTTTATTATCAACATGTTTAGGCTAAGTTAGACTAGCCGTCATCAGAACAAATAATCTTTGGTCAAAATTCAATTACAACATATATACAGTAGTGTCCACTGTAGACTCTGATTTCATCATGTCTCTAATGGTGACACTGATGCCTTAATGCACATTCTAATCATTCAGGCTTCAGACAAGACAGATTTAACAAGTTATGATTAAAGTATCTGATAAAGTACAGAACATCAGTTATTTAAACAATTAATGTAGTTTAGTAAATTTACAGCTTTATACAATAACAGATCCCCCCCGACCCACAGTATATAACTATTACAGCATTCTTTAAATGAAAGACATAATGAATTAATAAGGAAACTAGCTGAAGAATTCAATGCAATTCTCAGACATTAACATATGTAAAATGTACATATATACAATGCACTCAGAGTGTTATATTCAACCTAACCTCTATCCATTGTCTCATCAGAAAATAAATCCATCTATGTTTTTGCCAACCAGAAATTAAGAAGTCACTAATGAATGTAACACAATGTCAGCACCGTCACAAAAAAAATGGCAAAAAATATCGACCAACAAATTGCCATTTTTTTAATTTTCCAAAACTGATTAAGAAAAAAACAGCCTCTTGCATATATCATTTGGCTAATTACATCTTATGCAGGTAACGAACTCATACGTCAGATGAAGTGGTAATCACCTGTTCCGCAGGCATATAGTCAGGCTGACAGGATATGTGTACAATGTAGCCTGGCTGGGTGGCATCATACTCCGCATTGTCAGGTGAGTAATTGACATGAACTTCCGAATATGTCTGATCACTTGTAGTCACATACTCTGTGTGGCTTATACCATACTCTATCTCTTTAGAAGTATACTCAGTCTGTTTACTTAAATTGTACTCTGTCAGCTTTGGAGAAATGTATTCAGTTTGTTGTTGGTACTCGACCTGTTTTGGGGAATGGTACTGTGTTTTTTCCCGTGATTGGTACTCAGCTTGGTTGGATGTTCCCGACAAATCGGAGTGGTATTCAGTTTGTTTCATTGCCACATACTGAGTAGCCGGTGTCCGTTGGAGATCTATCTGTTGATCTTGTACTTCCTCAGGAATGTGATTCGGCCCCGTGATTCCTTCCAACTGTGATGAACCAATCACTATAATTTTTGAACCAAGCTTCTGATTAACATCCTTGTTAGCACTAACAGCCTTGTTGGTAGCAGCTTCCGAGCAAGGCCCTGACCTTTCAACCTTTTTACTTGCTCCTGTAACTAGATTAGAATGATGCTTTTTCATATGAAGCGAAATTCCACGGTCATGTTTGAATGTGATGTTACATATGTCACAGGTGCTCTGTGTAGGACTCTGGTGTGCCTTTCTGTGTTCCTTGAGCTGGACATTCCAAGCTGAGGCGTAGCTACACTGATCACATTTGTAAGGTTTCTCACCAGTATGGGTCCGCATATGACTCTTCAACTGATAGTCTTGGACACAGGAAAAGTCACACAACTGACATTTAAATGGGTGGACACCTGTGAAAGAAAATATATAAATTTGATAACATTACAGGTTTATTATCTGAAGTTATCTCAAAACATTTTCTTCTGGTTGGTAAAGTCAATGATATAAAACTTCTTATAACACAAGCAGGAGAAGATTAGTGTGACAATGACTGTTACAATCATCAGACAAATGACCAGTGCAAAGTGTACTAGCACTGACATAAATAGTGCAAGAGGCAGTAACAAATTGACCAACTTTTTTTGTTGTACTATATATAATCCTTTAAACTCTAAGGTTGAAAATAGTGTATCATTCCATGAAGCAAAAACATATCATTGACTTGGAAATTCCAAAATATTTGACTGGAAAAACAACCTTTTCAGACAGTTGATTAAGGAAGACATCTGGATATGCCACAGTGGGCCAGTACTGAACAGAGAAGAGCTGGACCACAGACTCTCACACATCTATGACCAAGTGTTAACCAAAGCATAGACAAATTGATTTGAGTACATCGTTACCATCTTGTGTGTTTTTTAGTCTGTTTACTATCTTGTCACACTATTTTCAACAATGATAAAGTACAGGCGAAGAAGTTGGTCAATTCCTCACGATCTCCTACACTATGTATGTAAGTGTTAGTATGCTCCACATTGGTCATTTGTCTGACGAAGGTGACTGTGTAGATCACATACACTACGTACGTCAGTGCTAATACACTCCACACTGGTCATTTGTCTGATGAAGGCGACTGTGTAGATCTTGTACACTATGTACGTCAGTACTAGTACGCTCCACATTGGTCATTTGTCTAACGAAGGTGACCGTGTAGATCACATACATTACGTACGTCAGTGCTAGTATGCTCCACACAGGTAATTTGTCTGATGAAGATGACAGTGTTGTCATTGAAACATCACACTTTAATTGTCTACTGGTTGTGTTATAAGAACTTTTATTCTATCTTAAGTTACCAATAGCTTTGAACTTCAACTCTAGTGAAAGCCTGGAATTTTTTTCTATAACTATCTTAAAAAGAGGCCCAAGAGCTTTAACAGTCACCAGAGTCATAATATATCTTGTAACATGTAACATGAGAAGAGGAGTTTTGAAATTTTCAGTCAATTGGACCCATTTGTGGTCCTGTCCCACCAGCCTCTGGAGGTCAGCTGAGGTCAATTAGTGCATCTCATCAAAGTGTCATCTTAAACTTTAATTCTAGCAAAGTATGAACTATTTCCAATAGAAAATAAACAAATAAATGTAATTTTCCTATAAAAACTACAGTAAACTTTATCCCCCCTCCAAATAAAGAATACACCAATAACATTACACTGATGATGATAGCTTAATGTTATTCTGAAGAGCATGTCTAAACATTTCTTTACCAGCCAAGGGAGAGCACTCCTTCAATGATACATACTTTTTTTTATTCATACTGGTAACACACCCTCATCTGTGTTTTAACTGCAATAACCAGTGAGGGGTAGACCTGTACTTTACCTGTTATCATCAGTGAGGGATAGACCTCTGTTTTACCTGTAATCATCAGTGAGGGATAGACCTGTGTTTTACCTGTAATTACCAGTGAGGGATTGACCTGTGTTTACCTGTAATTACCAGTGAGGGATAGACCAGTGTTTTACCTGTAATCATCAGTGAAGGATAGACCTGTGTTTTACCTGTATTCATCAGTGAGGGATAGACCAGTGTTTTACCTGTAATCATCAGTGAAGGATAGACCTGTGTTTTACCTGTATTCATCAGTGAAGGATAGACCAGTGTTTTACCTGTAATCATCAGTGAAGGATAGACCTGTGTTTTACCTGTATTCATCAGTAAGTGACAGACAATCTTACCTGTATGCCTCATCCTATGATTTTTGATGGACTGAGTAGAGTTAGTTGTGAATGAACAGATTTCACACTTGTGGCTGTGGATCTTGAGATGTATCGTGTCCATGTGTTTTTTCATCCCCGACCTAAGAACTATCTTCCCACATACTTCACAAGGGATTTTGTTTCCTTCTGAGGATGACTTCTCTTTACATTTCATCCCCTTTACATGACACTGCAGTCTATCAGGGCCGAAGAAAAATTCTCCACACTTTTCACACTGAGCAGCAAGTTCGGGATGTGCTACAGTAACATGTTTCTTTTTATCAGCTCGACAGCTAAAATACTCAAGACATTTTGGACACTTAAATGGTTTTTGGTCGTGTTTTTTTGCCAAATGCACTTTAAGACTTCTCTGAGTATAAAATTGTTCAGCACAGAATTCGCAGGTGTAGAATTTCTCTATGTGCTTTTCAATCTTGTGATGAAACAACACGAGTGGCTTACTAAATGTCAAACCGCAGTCACCACATGTTAACTGACCCTGCAGGTGTAACTTGATGTGGTTCTCCATAGAGGCTTTGTCTGAAGCATTAAACTGGCCGTCACATAGTTTACATGTGTACCTGTAGTAGGACTTATGTTCGAAGTCTAGATTTCTATCCTTTTGACTTTGGGAGGTGAACACTGTTAGTTCATACTTGTCCTCATGATCTTCCAACTTAACAGTCATATCTTGACATTTTTCAATAGCACTTCTGTGAATAGTTCGTAGCTCCTTCAGTTGTTGTTTTCTTTCTTTCTTTCTCACCTTAGCTATCCTTTTTGCCTCTTTTTCCTTTACAGTAAGTTTGTATTTTTTTCTGACTCTCCAAAAGTTTTCTGGGTCACTCTCATCCTCAAGCCATTTCTTTTTGCGACCTCTCTTTAATTTGGGTGTTGTTACACCACCTACACTTTCCTCTGCACTGTGACCATCACTAACTTCCACCTTGACATCCTCGTCATCTGTCCCTGGGTCAAAATCAGGATCAACATCTTTAACCTCATTTTTCTTCTGTTTTATCTTTGATATCTCTCTACTTTCACCTTCTTCAATCTCATCTTCATCACACATCTCATCATCGTCATCTTCCTCTTCATCAAGATCATCTTCACTATTGTCTAAATCTTCATCACTTATATCCAATTCAATCATCTTGGTAAATGATATGCGATCTTTTCCTTTTAGCCTTGTACTGCGTCGTCGACCGTCGTCTTCATCACTTTCTTTATTTTCAACCAGATTTTCTTGATTATATGTGACCTTGTCCACTTGATCATCACTATTCTCAACTGCTGTTTGTTCCATGGATTCCTCAGTATCTGCACATGTCACTGGCTCTGCTGATTTTGTGGCAGTATTTTCTATGGTTGAATTTTTTGTTGTAGCAATGACTTCATCAGTTTTTGTAGCTGATTTTGTAGCAGCAACTTCGTCAGTCTCTGTGGTTGATTTTGTAGCAGCAACTTCGTCAGTCTCTGTGGTTGATTTTGTCACAGTAGAAGAAATTTCATTGATATTTGTATTTGATTTCGGTGTTGTAATAGGAGCTGTTTCATCAGCTGTTATTGGAAAAGTTCTTTTCCTTCTTTTTTTATAAGGAACAGTTTCATCATCTTCACAATTTGCTTTGTTGATATCCCTAATCACAGATGCATTACAAAATAGATTTGTTGGTCGAGGTTCCAGAAGAGCATTTTTGGCAGCACTCCTGGTCTCCTTGATATGTTTGTCATTACTCATAATGTTATCATCACATTCAATTTTCACACTGACACGATCAGCAGGTAATGATGTTTGTGGTGGTGCCCTCACTTTGGCCATTACCTCAATATCTTCTGAACCACATGACTTACAGTGGAATTGGTAGTCATCAAATTCTTCTGGTAAGTTTTTCCTTAAACATAAACATATTTCAAACCGTGAACGACACACAACCTGATTTTTTTTATTTTACTAACTTTTCTCAGGATATTTTTCATGTTTACCATTCTATACATGTTATGAAATCACATACATAGCTACACAAGTTTCCATAATTTGTTTCGCCCTAGTTTCAATGGTAATGTATAAAGGATTCTGATTTATTTCAAAGGACCATTATCATTCAAGTGCTTATTACCTCTAACTTGCCCGACTTTCGTAACTTTTTTCACTTACACAATAATACCTTATCATTTTCATTTCCTACGTTTCCCTAAAATAGAAATTCTATATCAATTTTCAATTCATCTACATTTTCCACTTACCTTCTCCTACCTGTAGACGATATTCCTGACCGGCTGATGTTTTCATAACTGAAACAAAAGTAAATGAGAGATAAGGATGTATTATTAATAAAAATAGATTTTAAGTATGTATTGTGTTGAAGAGCACCAGTCTGATTATGACGTCCGTTTATGACAGCATTACATTAAGAGTTTTTCAAATATTGTCATTAAGAAGAATAATGATGAGGATTATATGCCTGTTAATTAAATGGCAAACAAAAAAAAAAAAAAAAATTGAGACAGGTATCTGAACATGTAGTGATATGTTTACATTGTGTATACAGGTAATTTTACTGGACACAGCAAATGGAAATAGTAATTTCCTATAACCTTAGTGGTAAAGATCCTGAGAGGAAAAAGGTCCCTTCATTCAAGTCCCTGCAGGGGCAGGGCATTTCAATCTAGTTCAAGCCAGTTTCTGGTTACAAATGTTAAATAACACCATTTGTGCTACATTACGGGTAACAAGGTAACCTTAATACCTGGACGAAGAGTTATAGGAACGGGTTGGTGTGGTTTGTATATAGTGTTAAATACATCTCTGTTACTCAGCTGATGCAGCATGCTTCTTTGGCTCAGTTGACAGACCCGGTTGCTTATTACGCCAGAGGCCGGAGTAAGATTTCTAGTTGGGGCACTTGACAGAAACGTGTATTTTCCCTGTTCTGTTACACTGGCACCCAAAGAAATCAGACGAGTTGTGGTATTTTCAGTCTTGGGTTGAGATTTAGGAAATCTCTAGAAAAACAGGGGCAGTGGTGTATACCAATTAGGAGCAGCTTGCTGTGGCTTGTATATAGTGTGTAATATTGACTCTGTCACTCAGCATGCAGAGCTGGTATTATCATGCCAGTGACCAAAGTTTGATTCCCGGCTGGAGCACTCAACAGGAATGTGTATGTTCCCTGTTCTGGTACAGAGGTATAGAAGGAGGTATTGTTATTATAACCACCCAGGTGCACTATGTATTGTTGATTCCTATAGCATACATGATAAGGAGTCTGTCAATTAATGATAGCACCTAATTTTGTCCACTATGACATTATTACAAGGCGTCTGTTAAAAGAATCCTGCAGCTTAAACCTGCTCCATTTCGGAGAACGTATTTATTAAGTCATTCTCTACTTTAAGGCACGACGCTATTTCAGATGGCATGAGTTATAATTATATCTTTTTTTTTTAATCATATCTATTTTGGTCTTATAAAACTTTAGTCAATCAAGATATTAGTTAATCAAGATATAACTATGCGGAAAGGGTAATCAAATTTGCCATTACCGATCCAGAAGGAAACGGACAACATCGGAGTTGCTTTTTAACTTTCGTGTTGTTTTGATAGCATTCAATCTTTCACAGTCAACATCGTTTTCTAATAATACTTGACGTGGAAAATTCTTTTTTTTCCTTGGAAATGTTTGTATTAATGCTCTACTTCGTTCGACATTGCGGGTTCT
Organism: Ylistrum balloti; assembly: GCF_031769215.1. Lineage (NCBI taxonomy): Eukaryota > Metazoa > Mollusca > Bivalvia > Pectinida > Pectinidae > Ylistrum > Ylistrum balloti. Next base: position 54,436 of record NW_026782973.1, read on the forward strand.
TGGTCTTCCACGCCGACTTTCCCGTACTCCATCCTTCTTTCGCTCTTTCTTCCCCGCCGCCATGTTTATTTATAGTAACGTCTAAATATAAAACCGTAGGGTCGATCCGGATAACCAAAAAAATATGACACATTTATTCACATGGCAAATTTTAATCTTAAACACTGCCAAACTCTTTTTCAAATCAATGTTTACTTACAATTGTCAAATCATATTTCTATAAAAATACTGCTTCATCGATTCCAATGAAAATGAAATCGTAAGTACACCTGCTTTTGCGCCTTTCTGCTAATTATTGTTTGCAGTAAATTATTCTATAGTGTTATAATATATGATTTTGAGCAATCAATCTTAGTAATTCGGTTTGTTTTGGCTTATCATGGGAGAATTATCTATGGCAATCGAGGGCGCTTAACCAGTGGGCCCCACAGGGGTTAATTACAATCGGGAAAGCAAAAACTCATTGTGCAGAAATACACAGATACTTTGTATGTACACATTAATAGATATTGTTAACGATTCAACATGTGTCTGTGTGTTTATTATGAAGGTTATGTTTATCGCCACGGTCGTTATTCTCACAGTAACAAAAGTACCGTCATATTTTTACACTTAGAACGAATACCCCCAAGTGGGCCCCAACTTGCAGTCAACAACGAACACACGTTGTCGATATTAAATTTAAGCGAATAGCACAACTATTTTCATTCAACTGTTATCGGATAACACTTTTAGTAGTGTTGTTCATAACATTTCACGTGTCAAACGCTGGATATTGGATTATGATCAATGACAGGCGGATACATTATAATTATAATGCTGATGTTTAGCTAACCAGTCAAGCAGCAGCTTCGCACATTCCGAATCCGTATTCACTCCAAGATCCTCCTTCATCTTTCGCCATCTCTCGATCTCCTGTCTAACATAAATTCTGGCCTTTCCTCTTTTCTGGTCTAACTCCTTCCTCCTACACTTTCTGGCACTTTCTGAAAGGTATCTTTTAGGTCCTCGTCGCCTTTTCGTATTTACGTCAGCCATATTGCTTCTTTCTAGACTTACACGCATGCGCAGCATCAGGGTTACGAACGGTAATGTATGAATTAGATCAGGACCGCACTGTTTACATTCTTTATTCTTTAGATATCAATAAAAATGGTTGCAGTGACTTTTAATTTTAGTAATTAACAGAAAGTCTTAGCTTTGTAACATATTATTGGAAAATAGAACGTTTTATATCGTTTTCTCGTAGTGTTTTTTTTAACATTATGGTCGCTTTAAGCCATAACAACAAGGAGTTAAATAGATTCAGTAGATAGCCGACTCGTGAATTACAATACTGAACGTAATTTATACTTTAAATAATTCATTTATCTATGTAATGGATGAGACTACATGTTTTACGTGACCACGTTCCCGTAATAAGACTGTGATGTTGCTACAAAGATACAATTTAGTGATACAGCAGGGAAATTTTAAAAAATGTAAATCATTTATTTTTTTGACAAGTTTTTACATATTACACAATATCAGAGACGTCTCTGACAATATACAAGAGAATCCAAACAAAAACATACACACACTCTCTCACACTTGTGTGCTATGACTTAGAGAGAGTGAGAGAGAGAGAGAATTGGGAGGGTTATAATAATTATTTAATAAAAATAGAGCTAATTTTGTGGAAATTAAATAAATATAAAATCAGTTTGGTAAAGTCAAGGTCATGACCATTGGGAATAGACTTGTTAGCATACATACTATAGTTCTAAAATGGGAATCCTTTTTTTCCAATTATTCTCAAAAGTTGATAGTGTTTTTTTACTAGAAATGTTGTACTTTTGAACATGGAAATGATCCTAAATCTTATTTATAAGAGCATCTAAATTAAGAGATTTTTGTAGACATCTTGACATATAAACAGTGTTAATGAGAATTAAAATTTTGTTATGTACAGTGTTAGCATTAGAATGGATAATTCCAAATAAATGTTTCTTTGTTTATCCAGAAAGGAATCAGAAGAATATCAAGAAGAGATTCAAATCCCTCCAATAGAGTCTGTACCTCTATACACTCTCATAGACAGTGAACGATTGTTTCTCTTTCCATAAGCTTTTTTCGAAATAGACCATAAGGAACATTCCTGGAATATCTAAATCAGCATAAGACATTACGTCATAAAGAGTACGAATATTTTTGCCGATATTGCGCCCATATAAGAAACCTGTCTGATTTTCATTTATAAGCTTTCCTAGAACGGATTTTATCCTATGAGAAATTATTCCAGAAGCTATTTTGTAGGAAAAAAGAGATAGGTCTCTAGTTTTTAAGAAATTACATGGTTTATCTCCCTTTGAAATTCAGGTTATTATGCCATGTCTCTGAGTGATAGAAAGCTGACCAACAGAAAAACAATAATTTATTGAACGGACAACAAATACTCCTATAAATTTCCAAAAGGTCTTAAAAAATTCAGGGATGAAACCGTCTGATTCAGGACTCTTATTAGTGTTCATATCATTCAAAACTTTACCTGCCTCTTCTATAGTGATCAAACCTTCCAGATTCTTAGACTCTGTGTTACTTAATTTTGGTACTCCACAACCCTGAAGATGATAATATAAATCAACAGCACAAACTTCTCTAAATCTGCATAAATTTTCATAGAATAATCTAACTTCATTTAAAATATCCTCCTGGTTTGTAATCAAGTCACCATTATCTTTTTGTTATTTTGGAATTATTTTAGAAGTGAAATTTCGACTTTCCAAATTCAAGAAATAGGAAGTAGGCTTTTCCCCTTCTTTGATCCATTTAGCTCTTGATCTGATTAAACTTCCCATTATCTTTCTCAATCGTAAAGACTCTAATTCCTGTTTTTTATTATCTAATTCTTCCTGGTCTAGATTTAAGCTAGCTTCTAGACTTTCTATCAACGTCTTTAGATATTCCTCTTGGCTGTTCTGTTGTTTCTATATGAAGCATAAGATATTGATTTGCCCCTAATTTCCATTAATAAAGTTTCTAAAAACAATTGATCATTAATCAGAAACTGAATCTCACTATCAGGAATATCTTTAATAGCACTAATATTATAGGCAGGCAAACAATACTGTGACTTAACATTCTCTATACATTTTTCAACCATATCTAAATATTCAGGATCACACAACAAAAGAATGATTAAGTTTCCATAGACCCCTCCCTCTTTTAAATTCATTTAACTGTAAAGCTGTAACTGTAGCTGAATGGTCAGATCTATAACTAGATTCAATAATTGATTTGTTAACACTAGATAACAGACAGTCTGAAACAAGGAAGAAGTCCAGTCTGGCCTGTTTTACAGGATTATTTCTTCTCCAAGAATGCCTCTTGGTATCTTGGTGAAGTTCTCTATAAATATCAATAAGATTATATGTATCGTTTATTTCTAAAACCCTGTCCCTAGCAGCTGCATTGTTTATATTTCTATATGTATTATCGTAGTCTAAATCTGGACTCAATATCAAATTGAAATCACCACAAACTATTACCTTTACATTTCCAAAACTGTCTATGGCATCTGAGACTTGATTATCAAAATCAGGATTATCGTGATTTGGTCCATAAATAGTAATTAAAGTTATTCTAGTACCCTCAATATCAATATCCAAAAAATTTCCATTTGAATCACGCTTTTCTTTGTAAACTTTGTTTTCGAAATTACTTTAAAAAATTGCGACCCCACATGAATTAGATGAAAAAGAACTGAGAAAGCTATCATAACCCCACTCATTTTTGATACAATTTTCCTCTTTTGAAGTAAAATGAGTGTCCTGCAAGCAATAAATATGATACTTTTTATCCCTCACATAAGAAAACACATCTTTTCTTTTCACTTAATTGCCAAGGCCCTGACAATTCACCTAAAGTATACAAACATTATCTATGGTAAACATTAAAAAACTAAGTGCATGAGGCAACCTCCAAGAAGATATACAGAAGAAGGGACAATACAGAGAAGGAAAAGCTGAGTTAAAAGCATCTTATAGCGAGTATTTTATGGTATTGTGTGTTTGGTTATTTAACTCTAACAACTTGCCCATACGATCAACTTTAAACGGAAGTGTGGCTGGAACTTCATAACCCACAATACACTTACCGTAGCATGCAATGAGAACTGCGGACCCGTTGAATGGATTAAAATGATTTTGACCAACAAAATATGGTTTCAAGCTCTCATGTGGAAATGAAATCATACTAAAAGTCTTAAATAATTCAAATGAATTTAACAAATATATACTTTAATGGTTTTAAATGCATGTAACGAATATCCCCTTGAAAAATTTTAATTTTAACCTTTCAAGATACGAGTACGATTGTGCACCGATGTACCTGATTTCCAGTTTAACCTTCAGGACATTTCGTCACTTTCCGCAAGACATCGTCTCTTACCCGAAAGCAGCTGAAAGGAACCAATTTGGCGAAAAAGCTGTCTCCTAACTATATTAATTCTGTAAGATGTCGATATTCTTTCGATAACTGTTTGAAATTAATTATGATCAAGTATAGAAATGTTTAGAAATTTTCCAGCAGACACTTATAAGGCACGATGATAAGATAACTATTAGTGGTGAGTTTTTTTTGTTGGGTTTATTTTTTCAGAAAATGTATTTTATGCAATATATTGTGACTTTTGAATTCCATTTAAACATTTACATTTATATTGATTTTCTGAATTACAATGTATAACACAATAGTCTCAGCAGTGTTTGTAACTTTACCTTCTTTTTGCTATCAAGACAAGTCAACATTGCTTAAAAAACTGAAGGTTCTAAAGCATGATTTGTTAATTAACAGAATGAAAACTCTCAATAGCAAAGAGAAAAAAAAAGGGTTGGAGAGAACATTCTGGTTTTAATCATGAAAACCGCCTTTACAAATCCGACTAAAACTTTAATATATTGTCTTTCACCATATTTTGACTACAAAATCCTTTCTGTTTTAAAGCAAAGATGATAGATAGTCCTCTCTGCAATATATGTAACTCTTAAAGGGAAACTCTTGTGCATTTATTTTGAAGATCTTTTTTATAAATTTTTATAGTCTTGATATGTTGTCAAAAGACTTTATTAATACATTCATTGTTACTATTGAAACCGATAACCATCACAGATTTCAGTTTTTCTGAGCCAATACTCTGACAAGGTAATTGCTCAAAACTTTTTACACTTATTAAGCTATTAGTATCTTTTGCTATGGAGAAGTTCTCCATTTAAATACTTTTTTATGTTACCATGGAAACAGATAGGCCAAATCACAAAGTTCAGTTTTTTCAGACCAGTTCTCTTAAACCACTTAAACCATTCAAGGTAATTATCTACACAAAGCTTTGTACAGGCATTAAGCTAGTATTATAGCACAAGTTCTCCTGAATTTCAATACTTAGTATGAAACAATTAGAAATAACAAATATAAATTAACATGTTGTAACATTAACACACACAGATATATATATGATCGTGTGCCTTGCTTTTAAACAGCTGGACAAAGAAAAAATGCCACATTTTGCGTTATCTTGTCGTCTTTTGTTTTGTTCTTCCTTGTCTGCTTTCATGGTGTATGATTGTATGTGCATGACTTACTTACATATGGAAAGTTTATTATTTCAACTTATAATCAAAGTACTGAAAGTACTGGTATGCTAAGACCATTAAAACAATTAATTCTTTGTTATTAGCTTGCTATATACTGAAACCAACTATATGCAAGCAGTACATCATTGCAGCCCATAAAAAATGACCAGTAGATATCAGAAATAACAAGCATAGTAGTATTACTTATGTAATACATGTCCAAAGTAGGCTCCAAGATGCAATGATAGGGAAGTTGTCCATTTCTTTGGATACATTGTAGGGAATGTTGATCTTGGACACCATATTATCACTTTAAAGACTGCATATCTTATTGGTTTAAGACCATTAGTTAGACCATCATGAAAATAACATGCTACATACAAATATTGGGCAGCTTCATTTTCCAGATTGTCTGTAAATGACTGCATAAGAGTGGCAATTTTCTAAAACAAACATGATATGTCACCATAACTTAAAATAAAAGATGCCTATTCTTTCGGAACACCTGGTCTTATTCTCCTTGTACTTTTTCAGGGAATCTTTGAGTAGATATTGTCTTTGTTTCAATTTTACACATGTTTTGCTGGTTCTACAATTCTGTTGACATGTTTATATATTCTTTGTTCTCTAAAACTTGTTGCAAGATATTTTATTCCTCTTGTATTATGATTTTTTCATACTAACAGTGACCTTGAACCTTGAAATTTGCAAGATGTGAATATCTTTTAGGTTGTGAAATTTGATAGAAAAATGAGGGTAATGCAAAGAACACCCCCATGCATCTATCCGTTTTTTTTACTGTGACCTTGATCTTTGACATCTGACCCTGAATTTCTAAAGAAACCGACTTCTCATAAGGGATACACGTTCCAAATTTGATTAAGGTATACTGTCTTAGTCTCAAAGCGTTTACAAGGTAATCATATAGTACTTATGCAAGCACTGTGACCTCTACATTCAATCCTCAAAATCATTACTATATCCTCTCCACATTGCCCAGGGATAACTGAAACTGTAATCCAAATGATAACTAATACCCCCAACACCCACAGCCTTAGTTATCTCCCCATGGTGACCTTTTGCACAGAAACATCCTCTGAAACACAGCGGCATGTGCACGTTCCCAAACATTCCTGCAAAGTTTTGTTGAAATTGGTCCACAGGTTTAGAAGTTGACCGACGAGCAAAACCCATCTATATTGACCAGTTGCCATGGCAATCAATATTTCGAGGGAAAATGGTGCATGCACATCTACACATTGTCCCGAATATTACTGAAAAGTTTCATTGGAGTTGTCCAGACAAGATGCGTCTACAGACAGACAAACAGATGGATGGACGGATAGACCTGATTCCAGTTTACCCACCCTTTTGGTGGTATAAGAATGCACAAGAGTGCTTACAAATTCCATGTGGACAGACATCATGGAAAAATAATAATAATAAAAAAACATGATACAGATGCTTATATCTTGTTTTATTCAGTTTTTAGATACAGTATTCTTTCCATGCTTTGATCAGCAATGTAATCTGGTCATGTCAATATCCTAGTACAAGATTGCATACACAAAATTGTTATAGACAGACTTTTAAGATACATAAAAAAATACATGCCTAAGTTTAAATGAAGGTTTTAAACAGAAGTCGTATTATGTTCAGTATACAGTGATTTTTCTAGACAATTGTAAACTATAAACTTGGTATACAGCGATCTTTTCTACACATTTGTAAACAACAAACTCAGTATGCGGTGATCTTTTCTACAAAAAGTTTTTTTTATTTATATTGTATACACTGAACTCAGACAAAAAAAATAAATAAGTAAACCTTTCTATGTACACAAATTGTATTGTATACAAATTTACTACAAATGCAGTATACAAAGATCTTTTCCACATTTTTTTTAGTTTCAGCGATTTGTTGATTCTTCTTTTGTGATGGTGAATATATTGCCGCCTTTAGAGAGTACTGTGACCTTAAAAGGCAACATGGTCGTTAGCATCTCCTCAAGTGAATAATCATCTTCAACATCTAATTGGAGGCCGGAAAGAAGGACGTTTTTCTCCACCATAAAGTCCTCAAACCCATTGTTAATGGCCAATTCTAAGTTAGAAGAATCAATAGAGATACCTTCTACCATTCCAGATATATTTCTTCAGGGACATCCACCTGCTGAAAGAGAGTAAGGGAAATAAATAACTATATTTCATTATTGCTATGATTATGTGCAAGAAATATACACTTCTGTATAAGCTTATAGTCTTGAACTTCCCAATAGAAGTCTATATTAAATATACTGTAATTACTTATTTTGACGTTCAGGACTGTCAAATTATTAAGCGATGGACAGCTAGCAAAATAATAATATCTCGACCATGGTCATACAGAGATTGAATCATAAAGTTAAAATCTGTGCAGTATGATAATTTATTTTGACGTTTGTATTTCAAACATCATTTTGACTTGAAAAGTAATGTGTAATTTAATTAATTACATTGGACCGTCATGTAATGGTAATCTAATTATTTTGAAAATACCTGTAATGGCAATGCCATTTTCATAACATAATTTAAATTGAATTAATTACACCATCATGTAATTGAACACATGCCTGTTACAAACAGTAGCTGTCCTAACTGATCCTAAAATTAACTTTGGCTACGTCTATCACAAAATTAACTTTGACTATGTCTATTACAAATGCCACATTTAGGTACAGTAGAGGTATTTCAAAAATGTACGTCATTGTAGCTGAAAGGACATAATTAATGGTTACTTAACCAGAACTACAGTTCTGAACACACCACTACAAAGCCTGGTTAACTGTACTAAGAAAATGTCCTCTCAATTAATCAATTTCATTGATTATTGACATCTTATTGTTGTACTTACTGTCACTTGAGTTTCTTAAAGTTTCAATTTGACTTTTAATAAGGCCCAAAGTGATAATACTGCAATGAATTAATTAGCTCTCGAGGGGTATTGGTTAGACTATTTATCCCATTTCATTCCATTCACCATGGAAACTAAACTCTAAAACGCTAAAAAACAGTCGACAATTAATGACAAATATTGAGTCTAGGGCTGTGTAAAATTGATGAATCAAGTGTTGAACTGAAAGTGGATGCAGTTGACATAATACTGAAATTTCTGAGATGAACAAATGCAGTACATATATTAAAAGTTCAGGCATAATAAGAATTGTACCAATTACACTTTACACATTCACACTGGGACCTTACACTTTACACATTCACACTGGGATCTAACACTTTGCTAGGTTTATCCTAATCTTTATTACAACACTTTCCGGGATTCAGATGTTAATTGACATCTTCATTATTCCCAATCTTTATATTGCAATCGTTCACATGCATCACTCTTCAACAGAATCAATGAGACATCATGTCAGAAAGACAAAAACTAAATTTAAATTAAAACTATATATATTAACTTCACATGTAAACCTTTCAATTGGCATAGCTGTAGAGTTCCCGTACGATTTCATACCCTGGCCTTGGGGTACTTCTCCGATCAAAAATTTGATCTACAATAGCACGGACAGTGACCGATATTTTAAAGTAAAATCGATATATGACACAGATAGATTCCTAGATCTATTCACGGTAGCGTAAGTAAATGTGCTAGATGCTTACATAACATTTTTCAAATGCATACTGCTTCAAAGGAAAAGTCTTGAAACTATTTTGAAAAAAAAAGTGCCATGGCGGCAGTGCCCAGCTTGCGCGTCGCCGTCGAGCCTAAATTCAATACATGCGATGGCTCATTTCAAATGAATTGTTGCAAAAAATGCAATTGCTAGTTCAGTATAAGTATTGACTTTAAATTCAGCTTATATATATAGAGAGATATAGATACTTACCTACATAAGTTACCCGCCATCTTCTTTCAGCCGCCGTCTTCTTTCCGGGGCAGCACCGAGCACCCCGGCTGTTTCCGTCAAAACTTTATGCTACTCTAAATCATTCTTATTTTAGTTTCATAAAATCACCAAGGCCCGGATTAAATAGAAGAGTATATATTTCATAGATTTATGAAAAGCTCAATTCCAATAAAATAGTTGTGTATTTTGGATTGGGACAACATAAAATACATAATTATCTTTCAGTAACGGACAGGGAAATCATTTCATTACTCGAAAACCATTGGTCGATAATGTATAGATACCTAGAAAAAAATGCCCGTATTATAATAGAAAGAGTAAATATAATAATATATCGGAATCAGGGTCTGATTAACAGTATATATATATCTATTCTTAAAATAAATATTAAAGGGCAATAAGGAAAAAGAATTGTTAAAATTGATTATATATATTCCTTATCTTAGATTTAGAAAGCCTGTTTAGTGAAATCCATTTCTTAACGCGGAAGAAATCACATCACAGATCACATAATATACCCAAATACACACACACATCACATATATTCGAAAATCCAACATACTGTCACGAAAAAGCAGATCGGTACCAGTTAAAACTGGAGTAGTGTTCCTAAAATCTCCATATGTCGGTCCTTCGCATTATCACATTCGTCCTCGAGTCACGCCACTGTCTGTCTCAAATCTTCATTGTCTCTCTCCAGAACTCCTCAATAAATTCGGCATGTTCACTCTGAATATCAAGACGTTTTTCAAATTTTTTGCCCAAGACATCTTCTGTAAGAATTCTTCGATCATCTGTAGATTTCACTGATAGGTTCAAATTTGCTCCAATAGCACTGGTCCTTTGGCTGGACACACTCTGACCACGAGACGGTTTACTACTTGCTGGCATGGTTGAGATATCAGAGAATACAAGGGTATGTATATGTAACTATACAATTTCGAATAGAGTGTGCTAAGTCTGCCAACACAAAGGTTCGGTCAGGTATGCATTATACGTATAAAGACCAGTGCTGAGTAGTGGTCAGTCGAGGGGCTCAATCCATGTCCAAAACTGTTTATCACAAACTATACATTTTCTGCTGAATGAAACTCAAAATCCTTACACACAAGTCAAGATTACACTTTTATCTAGATGAGCAAGTGTTTGGAACTCCGGAGTACGGAGCAAGTGTTTGGGACCCCGGAGTACGGAGCAAGTGTTTGGAACTACGAAGTACGGAGCAAGTGTTTGGAACTCCGGAGTACGGAGCAAGTGTTTGGAACTCCGGAGTACGGAGCAAGTGTTTGGGACCCCGGAGTACGGAGCAAGTGTTTGGAACTACGAAGTACGGAGCAAGTGTTTGGAACTCCGGAGTACGGAGCAAGTGTTTGGAACTCCGGAGTACGGAGCAAGTGTTTGGGACCCCGGAGTATGGAGCAAGTGTTTGGAACTCAGAACCCCGGAGTACGAAGCAAGTGTTCGGACCTCCGAAGTACGGAGCAAGTGTTTGGAACTCCGGAGTATGGAGCAAGTGTTTGGAGCTCCGGAGTAGGAGTAAGTGTTTGGAACTCCGGAGTATTGAAAAAAAAAATTGGAGCTGCGGAGTAAGGAGCAAGTGTTTGAAACTCCAGAGTAAGGAGCAAGTGTTTGGAGCTCTTACATAACAAATACTTGGAATGTACAAAGAAGAGCGACAAAACAATTACCAGGGCTAAATAGTTTATAGTATGTGGACAGATTGAAACATTTTAAACAGTCAACAGGAAGATACAGGCTTATAAGCTTACGACTTGTATATGACACAAGCGTGTGGGTTAGTCTAATTAGTATGATAAAAAATCATAACAGACTGGACAATGAAAAATATACCTTAACTCAAAGAATGGTAAATCACTAGATTTCTCCTTCAAATTAATTCACACCGTCTCAACAACCATTCTATGGCATGTTTGATAAACACAGGCTTAACTCAGATGATAAAACACTTCTCTTTCAAGGCCGAGCTTGATCTCCATCAACACCCCGGAGTGCCGTCATAATTCCGGTACACATTTATATATCTATGCAGGCTCTGTATTTTTCAGTGTCAGTGTCTTAATGACGTTAACAAGCCACCGCCTCATATAACCTTTTCAAATAATTTGAGAGATACCCTCATCTGAGTTCGTGATGAGTACGAACTAACTTCATTTCACCTTGAGGGACAGTAATTTTTTTCGAGATTCCTTTCTACTTCTACGCCAATAAAGAGAAATTATTTTGACGCTGTATTTTTCAGGAAGTTGAGAAACGGGCAGGTGTGGGCTGTCGTGAATGTATCCTTAGATCAAGAAACTTTACTCTAATTGCTCTGGGTGACATGTGACGGCCTCGAGTATATTGTTCAATGAGGTCTCAGTTAACTACCAGTTATTACAATGACACTCCGCCTCAAAATGACTGGCTGTTTACGGGCAAACTCCATAAACAAATTTAGACCGAAGCCATGGTCAGGCTAACTCATGGGAGAAACTTGTACAACATATAGGTTGCTTTCTTAAATCTCAGAAGTGGCGTTAAAGTAATTAAATATATATACATATATTCCACAAGCCGTTGATTCGATTGTTTGGAATCTCTTCAAGTGGTGAGTGATCTCTATATCTTATGACAGAGTACAAAAAGGGAAAATTCATAAGATCACCTTTACATCGGAGCCTATATTAATAAGGGAATTTGTGCGGTTTAGGTTATGGGGGCATGACCAACCATCGATATAATAATATGTATGTTCCATATGGCACCAAAGCATAATGAATATTTCCTATCAAAAAGGACAGAGGCGGGTATTTTTGCTGACGACCTATTTGATACTTGAACTTGGCCAAGGTTTTAAAAATTGCTATTTTTCTCAAATCTGATACAACTATTGCAATCCTTTGCAAAGCATTTGTTGGAACCCTATTGTCTAATCACCTCTATTTAATATGGCAGCTTGCCTCATTCTTCTGATCAGTTTTATATTGTATGATAGCGAGGCTGCTTTACCTTGTGGTGTTATACAAAACAAAAACAAAGAACATATCAACATGTTATGTTTATATCATATAGAAATAAGTGTTCTACATACAAAATGATTACCAAACAACAACAAGGACGACGACGACCAAAATCACCACCAACAAAAATAACGACGATATACAAAAGCGACGACGACGACAAACAAAAAATACAAACAGCAATAACATTTATACATTATCATAACACAACTTATACACTCAAGCTTGTAATTGTGCATACAACGATGTAGTAGAAAAACCTAAAGGACTGAATGCTAAACTGTCTTAACAGTCTTTGTACATGGTTGTCATGTGCCCATTCTAAAAATAGCTCTCCTCACGTGACACAACATACTCGGCCGACAGAAAATCTACTGTCTTAACAGTCTATGTGCATGGTTGTCATGTGCCCATTCTAAAAATAGCTCTCCTCACGTGACACAACATACTCGGCCGACAGAAAATCTACGGTCTTAACAGTCTATGTACATGGTTGTCATGTGCCCATTCTAAAAAATACCTCTCCTGACGTGGCAAAACATACTCGGCCGACAGAAAATCTGCTGTCTTAACATTCTACATGTCTGTCATGTATGCGTGCCAGAACTTCGTTTCGCTTGACATGACATAACAAAGACTCAGTTTAAGAAAATCTACTTTCTGAACAATCTAGGTACATGTCTGTCATATGTCCGTTCTACAAATACGTCTCTTCTGACGTGACACAACAGACATCATATCCGTAACGCCAAGCCTCGAATGCTTGACTTGATCGACAGAAAATCTACTGTCATAACACTAGGAATATGTCTGTCTTGTGTCCTTTCTAGAAAAGCGTTTATCCTGACGCAACACAACAAACAGACATTATATATGTGACGCCCAGCCTGGAATACTGGACACAGCTGGGTTTTGATTAAAGATATAATTACTGAAATGTCAACACTTATTGGCTATATATGACGTCATACACGGAAAATATGAATCTTATCGGAGCTGTCCTCCGTGATGACGAGTTCTCCACCACAAGCACTTGTCGCGTACGGACGTTTAACACCGTCTGTAGGCTTCACTATATTCCTCAATTTCTCGCCGTCCTCTTGATCAAGTGCAATTACGTGATTGACGTCAGGCAATGTCACGTAGACCGTGTCTGCGTCACACGTGACTCCACAAGGCATACTCTCCACCTGACGACACCATAAAGGCGCGAGCGTATCGCTTACACAGATCACGTGACGTGTATCACAAAAGTCACAAATGACGATGTTACCGGAAGATGATTTTGTCATGAACATCGGAACAATGAAAAGTGGATCAGTTCCAGCACCGGAAGTGTTACTGAGAAGAGAGTGTTGAATTTCCCCCTTTTTAGAAATGATATCAATCCCCGATGGTTCGTCGTCATTGTAGTAGGACGTGGCGAATTTGTCCGGGTTAAGGAAACATATCCCAATATAGGGTCGTTTGGTCTTTATATGATCTTTCACGTGCATTTTTCGACCAAGAGATACGATTGTTATTTTCTTCTTGAAGAATCTGGTGACTGCGATCTCGCTTTCTGCTGTGAAAGTGATCCTACATGGGTTCGTGATGGACATACTGTCGACGTAACTTCCGTCGATGAGGAATCGCCGTATGACGCCATTCTCGCCGTCAGCAATGACAATATATTTTTCATTCACGGCAACATCGTAAAAGTTAACTTTATCGTCTTCTTCCGGATGTCCACTGAAATTGAAGTGTTCGATAGAATGCAAAGTGCCGAAGTTAAGTGGATTGTGAAAAAGCTCTTGAAGTTTTGGATCAGGTACAAATTCAAAGCTACACTTCCGTGTACTTTTGCCGAGCGTAGAGTTTAGACGTTTACGAAGTCGTGAGAGTTGTGGCTTCATGTCTGAGAATGACATCAGGAGTGAATCCATGTTTTCGTCATCCATCGCGTCGTTCAGATCAATATAAGCATCTTTGATTTGATCTCGAACGGTCTCCATATCATCGAGAGTCTCACCTGTGTCTTGTTCGACTACATATTCCATGACCTGTCCTTTTAACAAAGACACCTTTTCCTTTGTCTGCATGTAGAACGTCTCAAGTTTAGACTCGTATAACTCGATCTGTTGAAGAACCTCTTGTTGAGATTCAGTAAGACCCATCTGACCGTTCTTCTGCCACCGCCATCTGTCGGACTCAAGAAGCATCTTTTCCAGCTCCTGTCGGTAGCCCACGAGAGACGGTAAAATTCGCTTGTAGGCTTTGGAAACCTTTATACATTCACAGTCATCTGTTTTGTGTCCTTCCACCGCAGCCTCTGCAGTCGTCAACGTCTTACAAGCGAAGCAATAAAAAGCAAGACAGTCGCTGTTCCGTCGTATATCATTGTGCACGACACGTAAAAACCCATCGAGTGTTTGATCAACACCGAACTGTGCTGCAATAATCCAAGGATCATTGGCGTCGTCGGTCACTTTGACTTCTGTCCGGTCGATTGGACAATAAAATGTGTCGTCCGATCGGGTTCTGTCTATATGTCCGGCTAAGCAAGCCAGACAGAATGAATGCTCACATCCAGGTAACGTCCGCGGATCTTTGAATCGTTCTAAACACACTGAACACGTTAAAAATTCCTCTGTCACGTTTTTAGCAAGTCGACCAGCCATTTTTAAACTTTTAAACGATCTTGTAAGCAAATTTTCCTTAAAATTAATATGTGCTTATTATCCAGAATACCTTATTGGATTTAGAAAACGTCAACACTTGTTTGAAAAGGAGCAGCAAAGTTCATGATTGTCTCTTTCTGGTTTAGAAATAGCAGTGGACGACCGCCATGCCCAGCAATACTTCAGTGTTGTACAAGGTAACCGCATATTTATACTAGATTTTGGACCAACGATACAAGCCATAAAGACTAATACTTTTGAACTCTATGACGTTGTAGGGTATTAAATAATATTTAGCTTAGGTATACCAACCAAACAGATTATCGCTTACGAATCTTTGTATTTAAAGTTGTTTACGGTGTGGTTTTAAATTACGTCGGTCCAGTACGGGCTCTGTTCGATCTAAGTTCATAATACGCTTTGTAGAATTCAGCCACATTTGGAAACTACTTATTGAAATATATGTACTTTTATATAACACATTCATCTGTGATGACTCGAGTAAACATGATTATAGGTTACTGAACGTACCATATGCAGTGAGACAAATACTACCAGCAATATTTCATCTTAAAGTTAAATGAAAGAATCACGTGAATATTTGTATACCCCATCACAACATAAAACAATTCAAACAGAATGGCAAACGTATTTGTTAGTGAATGTTACGGCCGTGGTATGAAAGCAAAGATACATAGAGAATACATGTAGACAATATTTAGCGAAGATAAAGGCGGACAACGGCGAGCGAATTGTCTACAGCTTCAACCTATTCTGCAACATTAAATGAGATAATGTCACCGTCATCATGTTTGGTGGGACATTACATCGACCGCGAATACTACCAACGATACAGTAAAATCATGATCTGACCATGCTGACCTTGCAGGCACCGACCCTGGTCAAATTCGTTTACAAGTTGGCTAAGTACAGGTAGGCTGCTAGGAGTATTGGCACCTACGTGGACGGTAATCCCGTATTATAGAATAGTATTAATAACACCAAGGAAATAAACAGGTAAATAGAGTCGCTAAAAGAAGGCTTAAACAGACATGTTTGTCAACAAATCAAATTATCCTCAGGTCTAGACAAATAGAACTGGCGACCTGTATCTCTTTTTAAATATTATCTATAAAGTTGCATCAGGTTGCATAGCAAATAGAATAAAAACAGTATTAGGTAAATAAATTAATTCTGACCAGACAGGCTTTATTTCAGGTCGTTATGGGAGAGAAAACACATGGCTGATATATGAATTTATCAGATTTTTTTAAAATAGAAAGGGGTTGTCCTCAAGGAGATCCTAAAGCTCCTTATATATTTATAATGTGTGCAGAGGTACTAGAATAAGAAATAATAAAAAGGTAAAGGGTATCAGTATTAATAATTGTTCCATTTTAATATCTCAGTATGCTGATGATACCTCTTTAATTTTAGATGGAACTAAAATTTCTCTGAAAGAAGCATTAAATGAACTAAATAATTTCGCCAAAAACTCAGGTTTGAAAATATATCAAAATCTCGGGCTATATGGATAGGGAGTAAAAAATATAGCGAGTAAATTCTATATCCAAAATGGAAATTACAGTGGGGAATTGGAGCATTTAATGTCCTTGGCAACAATTTTCATGTAGATTTACACCTTATCCCTAGGCTGAATTATGATAAAACATAGTTCAAATAAAGGCACTTATCCACTTTTCAGTACTTGGTCTAGAATTACCACACCAATAGGTAGAATTCATATCATAAAATCATTGCTTATTTTGCACCTATCTAAATCACCTATTTATTGGAATACCAAATCCAGAGGAGTATTTTCTTTAAAATCTCAACAAAGAATTATTCAACTTCTCATGGAATAACAAGGTAGATAAAACTAAAAGGGACATAGTAATCAAGAATTATACAGATGGTGGGTTGAAAATGATACATTTAAGGTCCTTTATTGAAATTGACATGGATAAGAAGATTGTATATTACATCAGGTAAATGGCAGGAAATTCTAAAAACTTATATAAATAAAGACACTTTAGCAAAATATGGAACTGATTATATTTTAAAATGTGAAAAATAACCAAAAATCTGTTTTGGAAAGATGTATTTAATGCATGGAACAAATTAGTCAAAGTAAGTGAAAATCAATACAAGGGAGATAACTCCATTGCAAAAAAAGCCAATATGGTACAACAAATCTTTCAAAATAAATAAATAACAGTGTTTTCTATGAAACTGGTTCAGGAAAGGAATAGTCGTAGTGAACGATCTTATGAGTGGGAATAATACCAACTTATTTTATACTTTACAAGAATTCAGACAAATTTTTAACATTCAAACCAACTTTCTTCAGTAACAAGGTCTGATTTCTACTATTAAAGAGTCAGACCCACTCCTCGACTGATATTATTTTATATAAAAATTTTTTTTTCTATTTTTCTCGGGTAGCAAAAGTTCTGACTAACCCTGTAATACCGCAATTTTAAAGTAAATCTTTACCAATCTAACATAATAATAGTTTTAACAAGTAAATTGATGGAATTTATATCCCCCACTTTCCAAACATAAGTAAATATTTTAGAGGTTAGGAGTAAACATGTCATAATGCTATATAGAATGAATATTTGTGGGACTTAAAGTTACATCCAAATCAGATTATATTTAGGAAAGTCAGAGCACAAAAACTAACAAAATGAAAGGATACCTAATTAGTATGCATAGATATTAACAGATGATGCTGATTGCTGAACTCGGTCTTATGTGCCATAATATGCATCTGCTAACCAGGTTTCATCAGATTATATTTAGGGAAGATAGAGCATGGAAATGAACTGACCAATGAAATCAAAGGATACCTCATTAGTATGCATAATTATAGACAGATGACACTGATAATCAAACTCAGTCTTAATGACCCCAAGATGCATCTGCTAACCAAGTTGGATGATATTTGGGAAGTTAAAACGAGAGTGTGACAGACAGATGGACAGATGGACGGACGGACAGACAAACCCAAATTAATATCCCCTGTTTCGGTGAAAGCGTAATAAATAGTTTAATGAAATAATATCTATATTATAATGTTTCTATTGACAATAAGTATCTGCATAAGGATTTAGGAGATATTTTGAAGATTTTGCCATTTTTCCCAGTCTTTTTGAAAATTATGTTTACCGGGTATATTTATCATTTTCATGATAAGGATAACATGATTATCTACATTGAATCGGATTCGATTTTCCTCATTTATACCAAATATAATGTCTCTTTATTAAAAGAAAAAGGGATAAATAATAAATCTAACAAGGTTTCAAAGTTTGTTCAGAGGTTTTGCACCCGAATGCATTCCCATATTGCATGTTCAATTGGTTTCTATTTCTGACTTACAAAAATAACAATATGGATTATCTACTAATCCAGATCTATGTAGATATAAGTTAGTCGTTAAGATGTGCTAATTAATATCTGTATTGGAACCACTGTAATTTTGTATTTTTTGTTACTTGAAAAGGCATTTTATAAATATTTCTCCAGATATTATCAGTAAAGTCAAAGTATTCCCACCTCTTTCTACCTGTTGACACAGTATCATTTTTACTAAGTAAACTATATTGCTGGGTATTAAAGGATAACTTACATTTTCTAATTCTTGTTCTCATACCTAAGGCAGATGTCTCTTAAAGAGCCAGACCCACTCCTTTATAGATATTTTTTCATATTTTTTTGACTGGAAATGTTGTTGTGTACTAATAGATAATATATGAATAAAGACTTGTATATAGTTTCGAAATTGAAAGGGTACCGGAGATATCAGTGCCGTAATTATTCTCATTAATCAACTCCAGGATATGAATATTGATGAGGAAAAGTTATGTGATAGGTTCAGATGCGGTCAGAACCAAAAAAAAAAAATGAAGGAAGAGGTGAGTAGTACGTCCATGTGACATCGCTACGGTTAATTGCAAAGAGGCCCTCAAATGGGTGCTATGATACTGTAACGAACATATAGAACATCGCGAAATGGATCCAACTAAAGAGAATATTCGATAATAAGTATATTTATGAATATGATTTTAGAGTGATACTACACTAGAGAGGCAAACAGAGAGCGATACAGAGTATGAGCCAGCCAGTCGAGGGCACGAAGCCAGAGGAAGAACCCAAGGGAGAGGCAGAGGCAGACCTGCAAGACGTGAGGCAGGGAGGAGAAACGCAATAAAGATAGTCGATAATTATAATCCATTTAACCTTTATTTACACAGGTTATATTTTAAAATACATTGATGCGATCAATTGTTGTTCACCTATCTTATTCATGAAATCGTTCGACTGTTGAGTGTTCATAGTTTGTCACACCTGTATCTATATCATCTGTTGCATTAAAAATGATGCACAGGATTATGGGATAAATTTGCGTTGAAAAACGATACCAGATTTTGTTTCTAAATTTGAGACATCATAGAAATGAGAAATTTTGTATTTGTCTTAGTTTCTTTAGCTGTCATGTCATTTTGTGTCATGAAAAGCAACAAACATACTTTAATCACGTGCACAAAATAACCAAACATAAATATTCAAGCTTTAATTGTCCCGTATTTTTATGTTTGTGGATTGAGTTCTTACCTTTCGAGCAAAATATCTGCTAATTCGTGATTTGTTTTTAAATTCAGTTCGATCTTCATAGCATTCCATCTTTCCGTATGCTCGCCAATATAAATCTTTGCCTTTGATATATCACGATCTCGAGCCATCTTCCTTCTTTTCGCCTCAGATTCCGTCAAAACACGTTTTCTTCCCCGCTTCCCTCGCACGTTTTCTGCCATGTTGGTTTTTTATTTACAGTTCTTTGCGCATGCGTCAAAGGGCAGGACTTCCCGCATAATTATGAATAACCAAACTGAGTCGTTTCCAATTCTTTTTTAAAACTATTTATTACGTTAGATTGGTAGCGATTTACTTTAAAATTAGGGCATTACAGGGTTAGTCAGAACTTTTGTTTCCCTAGAAAAATAGAAAATCATGATTTTTTTCTTTTTCTTTTATATAAAATAATATCGGTCGAGGAGTGTGTCCGGCTCTTTAAGTAAAGCTCGCCAAACACTAGCTAAAATGAAAACAAAACAAAACAAACAAATTAAAGAAAATATGAAGAGCAAATCAATATTAAGAAATAGGGCTCATTTTGTAAATCTCTTGCCAAATTTGAAACAGAAAATTCTGTAAGATCCTATATTTCCCATCATAACGCTAGAGACTGGTTTACTATCTATAATCGACGCGAGGTTTCCGTTGTCATCCAATTTTTTCATCTATTAATGAACATGAAAAAATTTTGAACACTTTTATAACTAAAAATGGTTATTGTACATTAAAAGCTCGCGCAAATATTTTATCTAAAATACAAATTCACTATCCGAATCTACACCCGTCTTTTCGTTTTCTTTCTTATAATGTTGATGAAAGAGAAAGTAGTATTTCACGGATCTCGGATTCGATCGCGGTTTTGAACGATCCGTTTTGCAATCACACATTTCCAGAATTAACAACCAGACAAAAACCAACCCGAGATACTACACGTCTTCACTGTCGAAGTATAATAACTGATAATACCTCGGCCATTACATAAACTCAGAAATGATAGTCGATACACCTGCACCCAGTAAGCTAATCAGTATGTTTCTTTCGGCCATGTTGTTTCCCTACATGTGCTGCGCACCATGAGAGCTATGGGATTCGAAGATTAAATATAGCTGCCTTATTTGCATGTTATTAAGTCAGTCTGACGTGTTCGATGGAATTCTCCCTTTTAAGTTATGCAATAAAGCATTTAAGATTTTGTACTTTGTTCAGATAGATATGTAATTTGTTTAATTCTATCAGAAAGGGGACTTTTTTTCAAAATGGGTGGAAACTGGTCTTAATATTGCCACAAACTAAAGAATCCAAGTACTTGATATTGTGGGGAGAAAGGTCTGTCACTTAGCTAGGATGATAATCTGGTTCATGTCCAACATATGGGGAATATTGATAAATACATGTTTTTCAAATTTGTATTTTCTGTCTGTGTATGGATCAACGATGATAATCCAACTTATACTGACAACAGAGGAAATAATTTGGGACCATATAAGCATCTTGAATGTTCATGTACTATATTTTGGTTTTGTAACTTATTGAGAGGCAGATGCTGAAAAGGGAGGTGTAGATACATGTACTCTAAATTACAATCTCGCATTATATATACAATGTATGCATTACTTTCAGCATCAAGATAACATGTAGATCATGACCATGAGTCTTTCAGCTCTTAATTATTGTGATTTTTCTAATCCATCAAAAGCTTGCTGAGTGTGATCAATAAAACAGTATATACTGTTGAAACTGAAAAGTATTTAACGATCTCATACATGCAACTTTCCCACATGTGATTTAACAATATCAAAATATTTAAACATCACAGAAGGATTAGCATGAGGAAAACTGGACTTCCATAGTGAAGTCCTGACTCATCAATTCCATATTATTTTTCTGCATTTGAAAGAATTTCATAATCTCTTGGACCATGCAAGTTCCCATTGAAAAATTTATTATGAAAATGCTGCTAAAAAGACACATACAGAAGGACCACATACATCAGTTAATTAATACAAACAAACAACAAGGAAAATATTGACATTTTATTGATGTTTCATGGATGATATTTTTACAATATGTTGGTATGACAGTACAACCATACACAGGGGAGATAACTTGTTTTCCAGAAAAAAAAATCATACCTCATAAAATTAACACACAGTTCATGACACCAGTGATAAGGTGATACTACTTCTTGAGGTGTGTTTGGATGTCACTTGGTTATTCAATAATGGTTATACTGTACAATCACTATATACACTTAAACCTCATCCAATGAGCTCTTTCAGTTCAATACAAATAAACATAAATGTAGCATGACTAGAAAGTTTAAGTAGAGAAGAAAGTTAAAGTTGAAAAGAATTAATTACCTAATTGTCTTCTAAGAATTTTGAAAACAAATAAATACATGTATTTGAAAGTGTCTCAATTCATATACATGTGAACAGTTATCTCCCTTTCATCAACTTTTGACTTCGTTGTACCTTTTATGCTGACTTACAATCATTCACACTGAAAATACAACATACTGGACCACAGGGGCTGGGTACTTCTCCTCCACAATGGTCGGTACTTATATTACAACAGAGTATGAGTGTTGAACATGTACCAAGTCCCTATGCAGTGGATAACTCCTCTTGACCTTTTTAGAGTCTTTGATATGTTTATATCTACTAAATAAATGCTTAACATCTCAGTAGTAATATCCAAACGAGTTAGATGTTTTACGATTTTGTATCCTGACAGTGGGTCTGGTACCTACATGTTAATCCTTAAATAAAATACGCTCAATAATTTGGTAACTTACATCTAATACTGATATATCTAGTCAGCTCTGATTCCTTTAGTAATGAGCTGGATAAAACCTGTTATCTGATATATCTAGTCAGCTCTGATTCCTTTAGTAATGAGCTGGATAAAACCTGTTATCTGATATATCTAGTCTGCAAAACAGAGAATTGACACCAGATATAACACTGCTGTGAAATTTTCATCAGTATTGTCACTGGTGAAAACAAGTGTGAGAGTTATAGGTGTTCCATAGCTAAATTACACACCTGTATTAAAGTATATAAGATAAATTTAATATGATAAAAATACTTTATCAAATACACTATTTCACATGTTAAAACTTCCTTCACGATAAAGAGGAGTGAAACAATATGTAGCATATCAATTGTTACCAAAATAAGGGTTACCTGGGTGTAACATTATTACATATAATATAGGGTACTCCCTCCATTTAAAGTAGGCAACAAGTGAGGAGTTTCTACCCCACAATAAACCTGTGGTGGCAGGTGTGTGTGTGTTTAGTGGTGATGGTGGTCGTGGGGGTATCGCCTCTAAATTGGGACTTATTACAGGAAAATGATTTGATGGTATGGTATATCTACAGCTAGATTTGAGTGGGTTTATTACCAGGCATGGACTTATTACCAAATAAGTATGGTATATAACATCATTCCATGAGGTTAAGTATATGCAAACTTTTGCGATAACAGATTATCAAAAGAGTGTCTGAGAATATCCAAGGAGGCTTTGGAGTAAGGACAAGGACAAGAACTGACAAAGGATGATACTGATATGCCTTCAAGTATATGTTGAATATAACAGACACATTCCTCTTATAATTAATGGCAACTTGTACAAAATAATATATTTCTAAATAAAAAAATTGTAGCATGATTACATGAAGTCATGTTTTTTAATAGAAAGCAGTGTTTTATTGTATACATATCCCAGTTAATAATGAATTTAAGTGAAAAAGTAAAAAAAAAAATGCAGAAATCTTTTAACCACTTGCAAGGTTTTCTTATAGAGATCTTTTATAAATCTGTGGACCAGGAGTTCATTGCCTTGTAGGTCTGTAAGATACTGGAAACTTCAACAAAAGGTCATGATATTAAGAGATGTTCAATAAAACCACATGATATTAACCATTAAGTGATATTAACCAATCAGTGATAATAATCAATCAGTGACATTAACCAACAACATGTAGTTACATTAAGCAAGGTGAACTCAATTTTACTAAATGTATAAGCAAGTCTTATAAACTACAGCCTAAAAAACTCTACCTAATAAACACACTTCAAACAAACAATTATTATCTTATCAACACACTTATGTCATTTATCAGGAATAATGATGACTTAACTAAGGAGTGCAGTCAGACTTGAGGATCAAAATAGGAAATCCTTGCAGAAACAAAAGAAATACATGTTCATAACAGAGAGATGAATTTTAAATCAAAAGAATGATGCTGGAATATTACCGCAACTAAAAAAACTATAATCAAGAATGATGCTATTTTTTTTCTTTTTCAAGTTTATATATGTACAATAATGAAGAAGTGAAATGTCCTGTATTTAAGATCTGAATATGATTACAAAACTTCTAATAAAACATTTGTTTAATCAATGTCTGTTCACAGTAAAAGTTACATACTTACTACTATCATAATACAATAAACAGTGTATAACATAGGGCTTGGAACATCAAGCTAGCAAGGCAGTGTTTTCTTCTACTGTCATTATTTTCAAAAATTGAAAAGAAAAAAAATCAAATTGCATTTAATTCTCAAAGAAACAAATACAACTACATTGTCTAAAGTAGAAAATGTTTAAGAATGCTTCTGCTTCCATACATATCAATATCATTGTTCCATAAATTTGAAGAATTTTCAAATGTGGCTTCTGACTTTTAAACTTAAACTAATTACCGCCCGAATCCGATCAGGTATGGAATGTTATGGTATTATGGAGTAAATATGAGCCAAAAATGTCCAGTGAGTCTTGAAATATAACAATCATTTTGAACAGGACAGACACACAAACATAGGTAACACTATATATACCACGAACATAGGTAATACCATATATACTCTTCAACTTCCCTAGGAAATTGTGGAAGCATAAACTCATCAGCATTTTTAACAGAAAATGAAAACATCACTAAACTTCAGACAGAAAAAACAAGGGAGATAACACTACTACACACAACAATTAAAAACATCGTGAACGTTTGGCAAGAGACACCTAATACTGTAAATGACTTCCTACCCTTAATTCTGTTTAACCTCACAACATATTATTTTATAGTCTGTATATTTTGATTTTTTATTAGTCTAACACAATTTCTTTTTCACATTAATGATGCTTTTTTAATACACTTTTTTCATCAGGTTTTTTCCCTGATTCTTGAGAGCAATTTTTATTCTGCACTGTTGCTACTTTTATTAAGATCATCCCTGAATATAAGTATTAGTTTCATAAATAAAAACCAATATGAGACAAAGATTATTACTGATTACAGAAGCAGGGGATATTGTACAAACTAACATGTGTGAGATTAAAAGCAGCAGTTGTCTTTGTATTAGCACTCCTAGAGAAAGCAAACAGACAGCTGGATCTATGCTTATCTTCATCTACAGCATCTTTATTGTATCTATATGTAGTGAGTCTGACTAGCTGGACATGTATTAGTGCGACAATTATAAAACTGAATCACATGGTGGTTTTTAAAATTAAGGATTTTTCAAAACTTCAAACTAAGGCTGATTCGGCGATTAGTTTGAACAAAAAAAATCTTTTTAATCATTTATGAAATTTGTATATAATCACATTAACCTGCTATTTAAAGTGATGTACTATGTTCTGTTTCAGGAAATAAATGAATCAAATTTTACTTTCAGTTATTGGTTTTTAAATCCCAAATTTTCATTGATATCATGAAAATTATAATTGCAGCACTCGGAGTGAATCTTAACAATTCTTTTTAATTGTCTTTATTTTTGTTTATCTTTGCATATCATTACCACACGAAAAGGTAATGATAAAGAATATACTGCTGAGAACCATTGTACCAATGTAAATACAAGTTTACCAAATACAACAAACAAAAAATAAGAATTCTAATAAAGGATATTGAAAACGGGAAATGTTCTCACTAGAAATGGTCATAAAACCTCTAAGGGAAGTAACTCCTCAATAAACCACATTTGAAACATGGAGTCAGAACAATCAGATTCTGTAAAAGTCACTACATTTACATTGCTAATGACATAAATTACCCAAATAGGTGAAAATTTAGCATGATCTGACTTATTTTCTCTCCTTTTTAGTACTTTTTAATGACTTAAGATGAGAAATTATGATTGAGAAATTCATACTCTTTCTTACTGTAATAACTTAGACTATAAAGGTACACATTTTAACTGTAATCAATTTTAACATTTTTTGCACCTAAGATATTGTGCAGTAATATGATTGTACGAATTCCAGTTTCTATATATCAGTAATGAAGTTATTTTTGCAAACTAATTCATCACTGTGCTAATTTGTTCAAAATTGATGCCTGATAATTTGATTCTGCTAAAATACATCCATTTACACCAACTATAAGACCTAAATCAATCAATACCAATTACTGCAGTCCTTTAATGGCATCTTTTTTTTTCTTTGTTTCACTATTCAATTTTTTCAATATTACATCACAAACTTCATTTCATACAAAATACCATTCAGTTCCTTAACTGATGTCAGGAAACATACACATTTCTGATATATAAATCAAAACGGAAAGTGACAGGAGATTGATTCATGCCTACATTCTGTTCACTACACAGGAATGAAACACCAACAATAAATCAACATACAAAACTTGTCCATTGGCAGACATTTTGGACCAATTTATAGTCTCACAGTATATATTGAATGAAAGTCGTTTGGAGACATCAGTATCAACTGTTAAGATATTAAATGGTTCCTTATGTTTTACAGAGATATAATGCTTCATTATTTCATATTTAAAATCTTACAGAGCTTCATGATCAGCCACATTGGTTTGTTAATACATGTTTGTTTGTACTAAAAATACATTCTATCAAGGTATGGGTGGTTATATTAGCAGGAGATTTAATTTAACTATATTTGCAGTTAACAAAGATAGAGTTAAATTATATACCCAGCTAAAATTTGTACAGTCAATATCTCACCAAATATCTGTCTGTTTACATGGACACCAGCTCATAGACATGAGCAAAACTTAATCCCTGTGAAATGAACCAAACTGAGACAAAATATTAGCCCCCAGAAATTAAACAAATTAATCAGTAGTGATGACAATACTTCACTTGAACAACCAATCAAAAATCATGTACAATGACACATAGTATCATCATTTCATTTGTTATCTGTGTTAACGATTTCTGTCCTTGAAGAAGGACCTCTGTAACATGTTCGTGAAATACAAAACACCAATTCATTTTCTGACCTGAAATACATGTACAAGATTCTCATGCAAATATCTTCTCTTGAATGTGAATTACTTGGCCCAACAGTAATATATTTTACATATTAGATTTATTGATCTGTGTCTCCAATTTTGACAAGTTTTATCAATAGAGTACTTACATGTATTTTAATACAAATTTCTATTTTTAACAACAAAAAACTGATTGGTAAGACTTGAAAATACTGAAATACAGCAACAACACCAAATTAATCATCCCCAACAAACACAAAACCAGTCAATAGGGAGACAAATCCTTGTTAGTAGGTCAAATAATACCTTACATAAGATAGCTCTACAGGTGTGAACAGATGATACCATCACAGCATTGTGTAACAGGTGACATCAGGGCATGAAGTCATAGATGAAGTCACAATGTAATTTCACTTTGTGATATCAGTGTGATGTCATAATGTGATGTCACAAAGTGATGTCACAGATAAAATCAGCGTGATGTCACAGATGAAGTCAGTGTGATGTCATATATTAGTTCACATGTGTAAAATTTCTTAGGTCATGTTTACTATAGATTTGTATGATGGTGTGCTAAACGATCACTATGACAGTATACACGAGGGTTTCTCTGGCTCATTTCCTTCCACTCGCTCGATTGCCATGATGATTTTGGAAAACACTTCTTTTACACTCTGAAAAACAAAAGAAAATTGTCATCAGATGTGCTAGACTTTTTTCCCTTCTAATTATCACCTCCTATTGTGATTACTTATTTATATTTCAATATACTGATACTTTATTGGTTTGTTTGCTGGGGTTATCGTCCAATCGACCAGCTGGATCATATAGCAGCAGGGTCTCCTTATAAAAACTGGTGGCTACCTCAATGAACAACATTAGGAACGCCCTTCACATATCATACAGAGCAATCGCGGTAACGGTCTTGATTAAGGACACCACCACAATAGCACAGACCAGTCCATTTCTCAGCTTCTTGAGAAACAATATTGTGGAAGACAGTGTTACGTCTCTGCATGTATGGGAGAACATATGCAGAATGAAAAAAAATAATTCTAAAATATCTTGATTACTTTTGTTTATGATTCTGTGTAATAAAGAACAGATGAGTATATTAACATATAAACAAAATTGTGATGAAAATTTACCCATTTGAGTATTACCAGCTTACAACTTATTAAGTTTTTATTCCCCGATCATGGCTGTAAATTTCTGGTTTTCTTCACCCGATCTGCTGAACCTTTTATGTTACACATAGCTAAATTGAAATAATATGATGGATATGATTAATTACGTGTATCATTGTGAGGTTTGCTTAACAACAAGAAATACATGGCTTCATAACAAAAATACAGTGTATACACCTGGCTGACTGGGGAATGTCTCCCTATAGCATAACAGTGCAAATCTTGGTTCTCTTGCTAACTTTCCTTTCATAAAGGCAAGTTTTGTGTTAATCGCCGATTCAAAAATATATTTGAAATGTTTTTTCTGTATCATTCCTGTCATTTGAATACACCAGTGGCACCTGGAAAGAGGTCAACAATACACCGAGAATGGACAAAAACAATTTGTCTAACCAGTATTACGTTGAAGCAAGTTCATGAATATAGAAATGTGGCAAACCAACAAATATTCTTTGAACATTTAAGTTGTCCTATCAACTCTCCGCGTAAAAGGATAAAGATGATAAAGAACCGCTTTTTTAACAATATGAAACTGATGCAGTTTACTGGCACAGGAAATAGCAAATGGTAAGACTTTATAGTAAAAGGCGGTCAGTTGTTATCATACAACTGTCAAATGGGCTGAAAACACGTGTTAGGCCTGTGAAGGTTTTCGTAAAGTACATACAATATCAAGAACACTTCTAAACTTGCAGATATAAGGAAAGGTTGCCTAGAAACTATTCATAGCTCGTCATCATAAAAGGAATGATCTTTATGTGACATCGCCTAGCCTCTAAACCTCATCGCTGGCCATCCCTGTGGAAGCTATCTTTCTGCAATATTGCCCAGGGAAAAACCAAGTCCTATGTTCCTATGACATTGCTTGGGCAGAATCCTAGGTGATTTTAATCCCTTCCACTCACCCTTAGTTTGTCACTACCTCAGGGTTTGAGAACCAAATCACCTCAACTGTGCTGTATCTATACGCAACATTATACTAACTCAGGTATTGCGGACCAAGCACATTGAGAAAAACTTTTCCTGAATCTACTTACATACAAATCTACAAAATGGAAATACATATATCTTTGATTTGTGATAAAGAAAAAATGAGATGCCACAATTAAAAATTCAATTAAGCCTATTCAAACATCCCAATTAAAGCTCATTTGAACATCCACTATTAAAGTCTATTCAAACATCCCCATTACAGCTCATTTTAACATCCCCCATTAAAGTCTATTTTAACATCCCCATTAAAGTTCATTTTAACTTCCCCATTAAAGCCTATTTAAACATCCCCATTACAGCTCTTTTTAACATCCCTCATTAAAGCCTATTTAAACATCCCCATTAAAGTTAATTTTAACATCCCCCATTAAAGCCTATTTAAACATCCCCATTAAGGCTTGTTTTAACACCCCCCCCCCCCATTAAAGCCTATTTAAACATCCCCATTAAGGCTCGTTTTAACATCCCCCATTAAAGCCTATTAAAACATCCCCATTAACGCTCATTTTAGCAACCCCATTAAATAAATTTACACAGGTCAGATACTATGTATAAATAATCCCTGTGTGATAAGTTCAACATTTCTGTTTACGGTAACAGTTCGACAGACCAGTTATAAAGTTACACATGCAGACTTAAACAGACCTCATGCTCCTTGGCTGATGTCTCCATGAAGGGAACATCCCACTCCTTAGCAAGACTTTTAGCTTCATCTTCTGGCACCGCCCTATAAATCACAGCATCAAAATAAAATTTACAAAATACATTTTCCCATCAAAGGCAGCAGTATCCTCCATATTGTGAGCATGGAATATCCCTATCTAAGGTGTAAGTAGCTGGCATGTGTGACATCAAAACAACATACAACTAGTGCTTTAACATATAAAATTGGAGTCGCCTGTTACATATACCGCTTCATTTACCTGGTTATAGAAAAAAAATAAAGTTTGCGACACAACTGGTGAAATCAGAATATACAGTATCCATATAATATCCAGATGTAGATATGTATATAAAATACTAAGTACAAAAGGGAGTGTATATAAGAAATTGGAGTACAATTTATATCTACATTCTCCTGAAAATAGAGCAATTACAGGCTACAACTTAAAGATGGTTCCATAAATGATATGCATAATTAGGGACAAAGGGGAACCTTCATATGAAATGGACATACAGATTATGAAACCCAGCATGTGGGCAAAAGGTAATCTAGAATCTAGATACCCCCCCACCCTGAACTATGATGATGACAGCAAAGCTTTAAATCTAAATTTATATCTCCATGATATGATAAACAACTAAAACTGACTTGAATTATATAATACTAATGAAAATCATTAGCAAGATTTATCCTCGAAATCAAATGTCCAGTTAAAACAAACATCTTAAGATCAAAAATGTGAGCCCAACAATGAAAAATTCTGTACTATTAAAAGATTGAACAGACAATAAGAGTCTGGGAATATATACCTACCTCTCACCAGGAAACTGCTCAGCTACATCCCTCTTGTTCCCCACTAGTATAACAGGCACTCTGTAAGGGAGATAACCCCCATCCAAAAAGTTACTTCAGTCATACAAAGGCAAACAGTTTAAAAAGAAAATACAAAAAATGTCTACAGTATCTGTATAGTTCTTCACCTTTCATCAATAGGAATACCATTAACTGTATACTCTATATGTAAATGTAAACATGTCTTCAACATATTTTGTTAACTTTATAAAATTATGAATAGTTTGGGTGAGATTTATTTTTAGATGTATGTAAATCTCACCTATATAGGTATAATAATCGGGGCCTGTATTCACAAAACTGTGTTCACACTCAAACTCAACTTTTGTGCTCATGCTCAAGTCTGTGCTCCAGTGAGAACGTACTCAAAATTTGTATTCATCAAACTTTCTGAGAACGTGCTCTGCTGAGCATGGTAACTAAGAGAACTCTCTAATGTTTGGAGATTATTTTGTATGGCACACGGTTTTTCGTGTACATGCACCTGTATTCGAGCAGATGACATAATAATGGCCATCGAGAAAAAGAAAGCACAGTGAAGTACAGCGGAAGAAGTCTCCTTGATCCAAGCAGTACTTGCCAGCGAGGATGTACTGTTTGGATCAATGACTAGTTCTGGGGCCATAAAACTAATTGCGAAAAGGAAAAAATACATGGGATGACATCACCGATATGCTAAATTCGAAAGTATAAGAAATTTATGTAAATACTTGATACACCACATTTACCCTCATAAACAAATATTTCTCTTTTTTCTTACTTTTTGAATACTTCTTTCACAGATTTCGCTCTGTATGAAACATGCTGCCACCATGATGAGAATGATACCCAAGCATGGGCAAGACCATGCTCAAACAAACTTAAGAACGTGCTCAAAAAATGAGCACAGAATTTTCTATGGATACAACTTGAGCATGAGAATTTAATAGGTGAACACAAAACTTGAATTTTGAGTACAAAACCTTGAGTTTAAGCATGAGAACGGTTTCGTGAATACGGGCCCTGGTGTTGTAGAGTTTCCCGCAGTCACTTACTTTATATTGCCTTTCATGTCCAACAGTTTGTCATAAATCACCTTGACAACATCAAAGCTGAAAATACAATGTGTGTAATGAGCCAACGTTACAAATTTTGAGATTGGACAAAACCAAAACAACATACAAAAAAAGAAATCAAACCTGTCTTAACCCTTTCGGCGCCGTAGGCGACTTTGGTCGACATGCAGACAGGCCGCCGTAGGCGACTTTGGTCGACAATTTTTCCGATGTTTTCGGATATTTCTCGTAAAATATTTGGCACTGAGCTGTACATTGTAAGAGATAATTGGCGCCGAAAGGGTTAAAGACCACCTTTACACAAAACCACTTGTCTATTAATACAATTCACCGTAATTCAGTCAAACCTGTCTTTAAGCCCACCTTTATACAAAAGCCACTTGTCTGTAAAGGCCATTTTTTTGGTTTTCTACGTAATACAAACTCACAGCAATTGAGCCTCTATATATAGGTCTCCTGTATAAAAAGATCATTTTTTCTCTGCTCCAGTAAGTTGCCTCTATCAACAACCATTTAAACATATTGAAAAACCTTCTGTGCTGGTAAACATGTTTAGACCTTAAGAAAGGTTGATCAGTGGCCCATGACCAGACTTACCATTACATCACCTAGTCTATGTAAAGCTATTGACCATGGTCTGGTAAGTAAGGAGGTCTTGTATTTAAAGGTCAGCTAATTCAGAGGCCCATGACCAGACTGACCATTACCATTACCTAGTCTATGTAAAGCTATTGACCATGGTCTGGTAAGTAAGGAGGTCTTGTGTCTAAAGGTCAGCTAATTCAAAGGCCCATGACCAGACTGACCATTACCATCACCTATGTATAACTATTGACCATGGTCTGGTCAGAGAGGAAGTCTTAATGCAAGCTAATTCACAGTGCACAACCAGCTTGACCATTACAATAGACTTAATATAGATAGTGACCTTTCTTTGGTCAGAGGGGAGGTCATCAGTCTTAAAGTTGGCTTTTTCTCTGTGGACTGACCAGCTCAGCTATTATGATAGCCTTTGAACAGTGAAGGCATCTTGCATCTTCAGGTCATTTAATTCCTGTATGACAGTGATTTGACTAGCTTGAGCTTGAGTTGACAGAGTACATCTGTAAAAGATGATGTACTGGTATAATATCTCACCTTTTACGTGAGTTGACAGAGTACATCTGTAAAAGATGATGTACTGGTATAATATCTCACCTTTTACGTGAGTTGACAGAGTACATCTGTAAAAGATGATGTACTGGTATAATATCTCACCTTTTACGCGAGTTGACAGAGTACATCTGTAAAAGATGATGTACTGGTATAATATATCACCTTTTACGTGAGTTGACAGAGTACATCTGTAAAAGATGATGTACTGGTATAATATCTCACCTTTTACGCGAGTTGACAGAGTACACGAGTATATAACCATCTATACTCATAAAGTAAGTCTGAGGTAGAATGGAGTACTCATCCTGAAAAGAGAAAAATCATTGTTACTCGACAGAAGTAAAACTGGTACAAAATCATTGTTACTCGACAGAAGTAAAACTGCTACAAAATCATTGTTACTCGACAGAAGTAAAACTGCTACGAAATCATTGTTACTCGACAGAAGTAAAACTGCTACAAAATCATTGTTACTCGACAGAAGTAAAACTGGTACAAAATCATTGTTACTCGACAGAAGTAAAACTGGTACAAAATCATTGTTACTCGACAGAAGTAAAACTGGTACAAAATCATTGTTACTCGACAGAAGTAAAACTGCTACGAAATCATTGTTACTCGACAGAAGTAAAACTGCTACGAAATCATTGTTACTCGACAGAAGTAAAACTGCTACGAAATCATTGTTACTCGACAGAAGTAAAACTGCTACGAAATCATTGTTACTCGACAGAAGCAAAACTGCTACGAAATCATTATTACTCGACAGAAATAAAACTGCTACAAAATCATTGTTATTTTCTATAATGTTCATTTATACTTTCAGAAAGGATTTCAATCACAAAGACCATGTATAACAAATTATCTATTAGTATATAAAATACTCTCTAAACTTTAAATCAGATGCAGCTCTGTGGAATGTGATTCAGTCTTTACTCATATATACTGGTAAAACGTTAAATTTCAGTTTTTCTCTTTCTCTAGAAAAGTTGTTCTCATTAACCTCCTTCAGAATATTGATACAAATATCATAAAAGTTTGAAAAATATTTTAATCAACCCTCCCAATGAATATATCAGACAAAATGATAAATTATCTTAAGAGTTGATTAATAAAGATAGGAAAATACTATCATATCACATGATATTTGCTTACTATTCAACAATTCTTATCCAAAATAATTATCTAACATAGTAAAGACAATGTTTTGTGTTGGACATCAATTTATCTAAGTCAAGGGCTGATATTCTGTAATGCATGAAATTGTCATGGATTCTCAACCCACCTACCAAAACAGTATATATGTATTACAGTGACACACGGACTTGTGAATTCCCAACCCACATACCATAACAGTATATATGTATACAGTGACACATGGACTAGTGAATTCCCAACCCACCTACATATACAGTATATATGTTTACAGTGACACATGGACTTGTGAATTCCCAACCCACCTACCATAACAGTATATATGTTTACAGTGACACATAGACTTGTGAATTCCCAACCCAACTACATATACAATATATATGTTTATAGTGACACATGGACTTGTCATGAATTCCCAACCCACCTATCATATACAGTATATATGTTTATAGTGACACATGGACTTGTCATGAATTCCCAACCCACCTATCATATACAGTATATATGTTTATAGTGACACATGGACTTGTCATGAATTCCCAACCCACCTATCATATACAGTATATATGTTTACAGTGACACATAGACTTGTGAATTCCCAACCCACCTACATATACAATATATATGTTTACAGTGACACATGGACTTGTCATGAATTCCCAACCCACCTATCATATACAGTATATATGTTTATAGTGACACATAGACTTGTGAATTCCCAACCCACCTACATATACAGTATATATGTTTACAGTGACACATGGACTTGTCATGAATTCCCAACCCACCTATCATATACAGTATATATGTTTATAGTGACACATGGACTTGTCATGAATTTCCAACCCACCTACATATACAGTATATATGTTTACAGTGACACATGGACTTGTCATGAATTCCCAACCCACCTATCATATACAGTATATATGTTTACAGTGACACATGGACTTGTCATGAATTCCAAACACACCTTGTATACATGGCTGGAATGTGATATTCCAGTTTTAACTCATTATAGTGCACATAAACTTATAATTTTCCTTCTAATTACCTCAACCCAGATGAATTCCACACAGTATACCTTGAGGGCATTGTCAGATTGACAACTAGATATATGATATCATTTTAATCATGATCTCTTTTAAAACAACCAGACAGACTTGACGAGACAGAAAAATCTAGCACTGTGTGGTCAGTGAGATACTGTATGAGAACACGGATGTTGGAGTCTATATCTAGTAACTACAATACCTGTCCTGCAGTATCTACAACATCAAGCATGTAATCCTGACCATTAATCTTCTGGTTTTTCTGAAATGCTGCAAGGACAAAACCACAAGATACAGTTTATACAGTCCAGTTTGTTATTATGTATAAACAACAAATCCCATCTCCTACATAAACACAACACTTAATAGAGTGTCTCATTACAATGCTTCTCATGCATAAAAATATCATATATATACACAAGTCATTATAACAAACATTCTAGTTAAACTTTCTTAACTGAAATGTATAAATATTCTTATTTTCTATATTCTTTACATATACCATTATCATATATCTTATTATTATATATATATATACAATATACAATAGTTATTATAAACATAATTTTATATATTTGCATATCTTTAGTTATAAGTATAAATAATAATATTTTTCATACTGTTTTCAATCGTCGGATCATAGGAGTCCACAAAGTGGTTCTCGACAAACTGTATAGTGACAGAGGATTTTCCTGTAAAATGAAACAAAATCACGTAAATTTATTTTTATATAAAGATGAAAGGTTTTAGCTATATAGATAATACACATAAAGTAATAATAACCTGTCAGATGTTCTGGGCCTGAACTAGATGAAGACTTTTATCAGGAACTGAGTAAGAGCATCAATATTCTACATCACATTTCACTGCAATACAAATACCCTCTGCAGGGTATAACACAACTGACATTAACACTATATATAGTGACCCTAAAGCATCCTATTCTATCAATTTGTATAAATAAATTTATGCATCATTCAGTGTTCCCCATTATCCCACAAATTAGGGTGCACACCCCCCCCCCTAAACTGGTGAGATTCAAGACTTATACCATTGGTTTCCAAGCACTCATTTATACATTGTTAGGGGTAGAGCTGTGTCCCCAGTTTCAAAAAGCAAGGGAACAATACATTAAGTCCAATTCACTAGCTTTTTGGAACAAGAAACAGAAAGATAGACAACTCACTTTGATTTACATTAAGTGAATGGTGACTTTTGTCATTCTGTTTAAAAACAAGAGGCCCATGGGCCTTAATGGTCATCAGACTACAAAAACTTTCAGCAGGGAGAAGGGTTATTTCATAGTTTTATATTTAAGAAGCTGTTTTCTATGTTGCTGATTGTAGTTTTGGTGAGGAATAGGTAACTGTAACAAGTGCTACCTTTCAAGTTCAATCCAGCTGATGAAACTTGAGAAGTATGAAATAGGTATTGCAAAGGAAAACCATGCTTGCAAAATCATGTTACCAAATGGCCTCCCTGGCTGTCATATTAAAGTTTTGACAAGGTCGAAATCTAGCAACACTTTGTTGGCTACCTTTCCTTAACATTCCCACCAATTTTTAGCTCAGTGGCACCAGTGGAACTGGAGAAGAAACTTGAAATATGTTTTTCAAGATGGCTGTCATCTTGGATTCAAGATAGACCCGAAAAATAACAACACTTGGTCAGGATCATCTCAGGATTATTTCATGCCAGTTTGAGCTCAATCCCAGTGGTGGAACTTGAGAAGAAGTTATGTTTATATAGAGAGAGAGATTGTAACAGGACTTAAACCGAAAATACATAATTTTCCTTTTAATTAACTGATCATGATCACATGTTAATTTGATATAGATTTTTTTAATTTGATAGGCATATGACAAACTGAATGTAGTACGTCTTATTTCTATAATGCTTTACAGCAAATACTTACTATGGTCTATTTTTAGAATACAGCGACAGACTTCCCATGCAATTTACGCACTGGCAGATTTTTCAGTTCTGTTTAATTATGTTGATAACGTAAGTAAATATCATGAGTATGACGAGTCCTTCGATACTCATTCTCACAAGAACATTACTAAGCTACTTTAATTTGGCAATTTTCCAGCATATCAAATTTATATCCAGCGAACACGATGACATAAAAAGTAAGAACTCGAGTACCGAAGATGAAAGTCGTAAATAGACGATATTACAAACTTACCGACAGATCGGAAGCCCATAATGGCTATTTTCCTCTGTCTGGTTGGCATCTTCGTGTGTTTTAAAGCTTGGTTACATCTGCTTTGATGTAGAAAATGGATTCTTTTTTCTTCTTCCAAGTTTACACCATTTTCTGGTGTTGTTTTGGATTTGAACTTCCGGTCAATATTGTTTACTCAGAGTTACCTCCCTTGTACCACAAGGAACACTATTAGCTATATTCATTTGAACTGCGGATGTACACGTCCCTGTTTGAGATAAATACTTTTTGTCAAAATTTTTCATTTTTATGTTAGCACACGATACAACCAAATAATCGGTATTTTTTTGTATTATGTCAAGTTTCTTTTTTTTTTAATTACCCCTTATCTTTTCAAAGTAATTTTGAAAGATATATATGCTTTTAAAATACACAGAAATATCACTGAAAATCAAGAGGAGTCACGTTCATGTGACAATGAACACAGTTGTTTTTAGTGCCATTTTGACAGGGTATATTTTTTGGAAAACAAATACATCGGTGATTGAGAGTTGTAACCCACCATTCTTCCACCCACATCCCTGCACACACTAGAATTAGATGTACAGAGTCCCTTTTATTTAGATCATATACATGCAACAAAGAGTACATATCAACTACTCAGTACTAACATGTATCTTTTTATCTGATATATATGTACACAAATGGAGTTCTTTGAAAGTAATACCAAGAACATGATCACTGACACCTTCATTTATAATGAAAATAGCATTAAACTTCATAGTCTGCCGCCATGTTGATGGGCATGTTGAATTAAAGTCTTTATAACGACATTATTAGATCTACAACACTGACTTAATCTACTGAGCGATAGGCATGGACAGTGCCCGTGACAACTGCCATCTGCCGGCCAAAAGTACGTATTATCTTATTTGGTTTTGTAATATATATGATAAGTAAGTCACGGAATGGATCAACAAAACGTAGACAATCAGATGAGGAAATCCTTATAATTTCAATAAAAAATCTTTTTCTTTTTACATTTATAATGGACACTTTCATCTGATAATTGCCACTTCGGCCAATCAAATATGACGTTACTAAAAATGACGTCGAACAGTTAATGTGCTGGCGTGATATCATAAAAAGTGGCCAATGGAACTGTTTGTTTCATAGAGATTAAATCATCCATGACTATTTGGATATACAAAATTTATGTTAGTTTTTTTTTTTAATTTGCCGCATTGGATTTGTATATAGCAGGCCGTACCGTACCCAAACGCCATCAGAGGGGTGATACATTGTACCTCTTGAAATATCATCTGTCAGGTGTTTGTTATGATTGTGTATGACGTTATATGACTTTTATAGGTGTGTGAATGCCAAATGTCAATGCTACTCAGTACAGAAAAATACAGAATGTACCTTTTGGTGAAATTTCGTCACTGATATAGTTCACAAAAGGAAAGGAAATGCGAGTTTCTAACATTCAACATTGTTCTGCAACTCAACATTCAGGATATTAATGTTGTGTGCATGCAGCTTTACATTTTGGCCTTTCAACATGCAGAATATTGCGCAACTCAACAATTTTGGATATCGAATGTTGAGCAAACCTCACTCAGCTTATAAAATAGAATTACAACTCATGATAGGCCAAGCAAGACTTTACATGAATAATGAAATAAATGACTGCCAAATATCGGACTAGACAACATATGCACGAGCCATTCTGGAATATCAGTCACAACTATGTCTAAACAGAAAGTTGAGACGGGTAATCATGTTGCTTCGTATCAGTCATTTCCGTAATGAATATTTTAATACTGAATCTGTGAAACAGGCATATATAACAATTAGCGCGCGTCGGGTGTTCTATAAGTTTTCGTTAGAGGAGCACTTTATATAGAATGTAATTATCTAAAATCCAAAGAGTACTCTCTGTGACATTTCTCTCCAAATATTTACTGTAATTAACAGCAACCTGGAGACGAGATGGTCAAGTCGCTTAATACTAATACATCGAGTATCGAGGATGGCGCGCCGCGTGTTCTTACAGTTTTCTATAGAGAAACACTATATTTAGAATGTGATTATTCAAAAATAAAATTCACAGTCTAGGGATAACGGAATGAGTACCGTCAGTCCCGTTGAGATGGGATGGTTAAGTCGCTTAGTACTGATATCGAATCTGAGAAACAGGCAGGTGTAGCAATTAGCGCGCGCTGTGTGTTCGTTAAGTTTTCGTTATAGAAATACTACATTTAGAATGTGATTGTTAAAAATTCAAATATGCAGCCTGGGGCTAAAGGGCTTAAAAATGGCCGCCATTGTAGGTGCCACAGAAAACCGTCTCCGGAAAGAAAATGGTAATGTTGAGAGTAAAAAAGAAAGCTTCTATCCAGACCTGAGGTCAGCAATGTTACAAGATGATGATTGTGATTTTAACAAGATTTGGAAGGAGATATCTAAGGAATTGTTGAAGCTGTAAATACTCAGAATGTCACGAGCTACTCACACCCTATGTATCCCACCATCCAAG
Organism: Ylistrum balloti; assembly: GCF_031769215.1. Classification (NCBI taxonomy): domain Eukaryota; kingdom Metazoa; phylum Mollusca; class Bivalvia; order Pectinida; family Pectinidae; genus Ylistrum; species Ylistrum balloti. The sequence continues at coordinate 94,346 of NW_026782973.1, forward strand.
ATGCCGTGTCGATTTGGTTCAACGTGACACCACAGACTGATTCCCCAACCCCGTCAACAAACCAGAACCGTTCGCATTACGAAGTGTTTAATGAATATATAGACGGTAAAGTTATCAATCTATCAAGAGATGAATACGCGAGGAAAATAATCGAATATGTAAAATGTTACAATGCAATGTGGTTTGGTATAGAGTCATCCCCACTTGGTATTTCTGATTGTCCTAAATGTAAATCTGTTCTTAGTGAAAATACATCTGCAAATTATATAAAATATGCCAAAGACTGTGATTCAAGCCTTTATTTCTAATGATAAGTCTAAGACAGACTAAGTATTCAGTAAATGCAGGACAACAGGTGTCTAGGCTCCCGTTGGGACACTTCATTCCAGCCAGCTATCTGACACATCTCAAAACTAATGTAGTCATAGTCAGAGTAATCACAGGGGTTTATCGCCAAACCAAATTAGAGGCACTGAAATTGAAAATACCAGTAACAGTGAACGTCCGAAAGTATTAGAGGATATGTTCAAAGACAGTCGAGTGAGAGAATGCCCAAACTGATGGAGGAAACGAGGAGAGACGATAACCAACTTAATGACATTATTGTAAAACTACACACTGTCAAGTTTCGTTGTAAAAAACTGACACACGATTAAAATCATATTTGAATGCTTTGCGATTTCCATTCAAATTATATCTCAACACATTTACAAGTGATATACAGAGATATACAATACCTATACAGTATAAGTAATACAGTGCGCATGTGTGACTATACAGAGAGAATAATGTATCATACATATGTTCCGTTCTTTGTTTAACTTATTATTACCTGACAGTCGTGGTGATCAAACTCCCATGCAGAGCCCCAACGTACAAGTAGATCAAATTCCAAACAGGACCGCCTTACCTGCCTAAAGTATACTACCTTACCTTTCTCAGGTAAGTAATCACAAGAAGGTGACACTACGGAGGCCAATAAGGACCAAGTTAACATGGAGGTATTGTCTGATCATCCGTACCCCCAAACACCACCAGTCACCCCTAAACACCAACAACCACCCCAAAACACCACCAGTCACCCCCAAACACCAACAATCACTCCAAACACCACCAGTCACCCCCAAACACGACCAATCGCACCAAACACCACCAACCACCCCAAAACACCACCAGTCACCCCCAAACACCACCAATCACACCAAACACCACCAATCACCCCAAACACCACCACTCACCCCCAAACACCACCAATCATACCAAACACCACCAATCACACCAAGCACCACCAATCACCCCAAACACCACCAGTCACCCCCAAACACCACCAATCACACCAAACACCACCACTCACCCCCAAACACCACCAATCATACCAAACACCACCAATCACACCAAGCACCACCAATCACCCCAAACACCACCACTCACCCCCAAACACCACCAATCATACCAAACACCACCAATCACACCAAGCACCACCAATCACCCCAAACACCACCACTCACCCCCAAACACCACCAATCATACCAAACACCACCAATCACACCAAGCACCACCAATCACCCCAAACACCACCAGTCACCCCCAAACACCACCAATCACACCAAGCACCACCAATCACCCCAAAACACCACCAATCACACCCAAACACCACCAATCACCACAAACACCACCAGTCACCCCAAAACACCACCAATCACACCAAACACCACCAATCACGCCCAAACACCAACAATCACTCCTAAACACCACCAATCACACCCAAACACCACCAATCACACCAAACACCACCAATCACCCCAAACACCACCAATCAGTGATGGTCTACGAAAACACACCGATCGATCAATTGCGATGTCGAAAAAAATCAACTCGTTACAGTACATTAACAGAAAATCCAAGCTAACAACTCGAACAAGATACTGATGCCTTTATTGGTGTTTACCGTAAGCAAACAGTGCGTTAATATTTTAGTGGAATTGAACCCGAAAGTACCAAGAGTAGTATCTTAAGATTCGTTCAAAGCAAATGAGTTAAAGTCACCTGCTTGAAAATGTTTGAACAACATCATTGTTCTTTTACGGTAAGTCAGTATTTATGCAGTCCATGCTTACTTTGTAGAGAGTCCAGGATCCTGGCCGATCAGTGTTTCTTGCCGATCATGGCCCAACGACAAGAAATGGCGGGAAAAGTTCGAGGAACGGAAATGCGTCATGGTTTCAGTAACAATCCCTACACTAACGATTCCGAATGGGACAATGACAGTTGAGATTACAACTGCAATAACGACAGTGATACCGAAAAGTACTGGTGCTACAACGAACTGTTTGTTGTCCATATAAAACAATATGTTACAAGCCGTCTTATGTTTTTACCTTAGGATCTTCGCCATACTAACATGGAATGTTCTCGTCTACATGAATGAAACAAACTGTGACCTTGCCGTTAAAAGTGAACATACGTTTTGTTTGTAAATCACTAGCTTTCTTGAATACAATAGGATCTGATTATTACGCAATTAACACCAAAAGTATCGACGACTCCTCAACCGCGGGAACTGGTGTAACGTTCTTGGGTAGAAAGCATTTAATATATCATATATCATTTGTACATTAGAAACCATAATAAGGAACAAAGGTCAATTCAATGTTGGGGAGAGAGAGAGAGAGAGAGAGAGAGAGAGAGAGAGAGAGAGAGAGAGAGAGAGAGAGAGAGAGAGAGAGAGAGAGAGAGAGAGAGAGAGAGAGAGAGAGAGAGAGAGAGAGAGAGAGAGAGAGAGAGAGAGAGAGAGAGAGAGAGAGAGAGAGAGAGAGAGAGAGAGAGAGAGAGAGAGAGAGAGAGAGAGAGAGAGAGAGAGAGAGAGAGAGAGAGAGAGAGAGAGAGAGAGAGAGAGAGAGAGAGAGAGAGAGAGAGAGAGAGAGAGAGAGAGAGAGAGAGAGAGAGAGAGAGAGAGAGAGAGAGAGAGAGAGAGAGAGAGAGAGAGAGAGAGAGAGAGAGAGAGAGAGAGAGAGAGAGAGAGAGAGAGAGAGAGAGAGAGAGAGAGAGAGAGAGAGAGAGAGAGAGAGAGAGAGAGAGAGAGAGAGAGAGAGAGAGAGAGAGAGAGAGAGAGAGAGAGAGAGAGAGAGAGAGAGAGAGAGAGAGAGAGAGAGAGAGAGAGAGAGAGAGAGGGAGAGAGAGGGAGGGAGAGAGAGGAGAGAGAGAGGAGGGAGAGAGAGAGAGAGAGAGAGAGAGAGAGAGAGAGAGCGAGAGAGAGAGAGAGAGAGAGAGAGAGAGAGAGAGAGAGAGAGAGAGAGAGAGAGAGAGTTTCTCAAGTAAAACAGAATGGTCAACTAAATTGTAAGTCTAAGAATAAGACTCCAGTATAAAGTCCATCATCGATGTTCCTAGCCCAGCAGTTTACAATATACAACAATGCGGTTTCATATGAATGTTTATGGCGGAAACCATATTGAGACAAAACAATTAATTCATAATCTGTAAGATATTTGTACATCATAAAGTTGACATGCTTCTCTAATATTTTGGAAAGAACATGCCGATCTTGGCCTATGATTTTCAACATCAGCTGTGCTTCCATTTGATGAAGGAAGGGGTTGGAGAGGGGGTGACTTTAGCGAATTTACCGGTCTTCAGACGAACATTCATTATATTAGTAAGAGTTGGAGCTCTTTCAGTATGAACAACAGCTCGGTACTAATACCAGCAACACCTGTAGCTTTATGGACAGCTGGATGTTTCAAAATATTAACAGTAAAATCAATTGATACATCTGGAATAATGAAAGAGGTACCATCCTATGTTCTATCATAAACATAATCTTTCAGTTTCTGAAAAGAAGCTGTAACATTATCCAGCTGTGAGTAAGTTACTAGCAATCCCAGTAAAATATTTGTTAAACTGATTGGCTATTTCACTCTTTTCAAAACATGCTTGCTCTAAACAGTTAACATATTTGGAGAAGGTAAAGTTTCTTTTGGACTAACCTCGCGTATAAACTTCCATAGATTTTTAGGATTTTCAAATTAGTTTGGGTTACATTTTTGGAATAGTCAGATTTTGCTGTACGGATCATAGATGTAACCTGATTTCGTTGTCTTTTTTATACGGTTCAAGGTCACCTTCACGTTTAAGTTAACCTTTAACCCTGATACTTTCCAGAACAGTGTCGTCTATCCACTGTGGCAGGTTTTCTCCCGTGTTTCCAGCTTGGGTGCATGCTCGTCCACAACAGTGAAGAATGATGTTTGTCCTGTGTCCATTGTCTCAGCTACATCATTAATTGTTTAAATAATGGACCATTGTACACTAACTATTGTTTCAGTATAAGCCTCGGCATCAAAGATCCTAAATTATCGATATCACATTTTAGTACAAGCAAACTTAGATCCCAACCGTCTTTTGCGAACTATACAAGGTAGTGGTTACTGAAACCATACTTGACCACTTCCACAAGCTCTACATATTCCGGTGCCGTCACGTAGACATAATCTGTCAGGGTATCAGAAACACGTGTAGGCTCGTTTACCACCAGATGGAGATTGTAGATATCTGTTAAATCAGTTACGGTTTCAGAACTTCCACCATAAAGGTTAACATTAAAATTGTAAAATCAGTTCATTTCCTTCTTGATGACATGCTTCAAGAAAAAGTTCAAAATTTTCAAGTCGGATAGCAGCGTTGCAGCTTGACGGTCGATACACATTAGTTAATACTAAAGCGTTACCTCACTTTAAATGAATTTGCGGACAAAGAATTTCAATATCATCCATTTCCATATCAGACCTTCTGACAGAAAGGATATCTTTTTATATAAGTGCCAACACCGTCATGGCGATATTAGCCATCAATACTAATTTCCTCGTTATCTGATGACAGCCATGTTTCTTGAAAACATAAACTATTTGGCTGCTGGCTTTGTCAATGTACATATACTTTCTGGGAGTTTGTTGTAAGTACTGCTAATATTCCAGAGACATACATGGAAACTAGCAGTTCTATACTGAGTGTGCATAAGTACATTGGTCTTACGAAATATGTCGTCTTTACAAACGTAGTGATTATTATGGGATATAGCATTGTCTGATGGTATCTTAACAAGCAGAAGAACTTCTACTCCAGACTATATACAAAGGAAAAAATCAGATTTTTAATTTGGGAGCGATGACTTAACTGATGAATTTATCAGGAATTGTCTGTTACTATTAAGAGAATCAGCACAGATCTACTTCCGTGGTGCTGAAATATTAAATGAATCAAACAGATCAACTGTGATTCCTCATCGCAATGCAGTTATGTAAATATGTCGATCCCAATTATTTTTTTTTCTATTTTGTACTGGCAGTTCTGAAGGACCTTGAGGCGGGTCAAGTCGCTTAATACCAATATCGAATAATTATAAAAATAATATGAAAAAGGCAGGTGCAACAATTAGCACGTGCCGTTTTCATTAGAGAAACATTCTATGTAGTAGGTGGTTATCTAAAACCCTGATTCACAGCCTGAGGTTAACGGGATGAGTACTGTCGGTGACAATATTCTCCAAATATTTACTGTAATTAACAGGAACCTGGAGACGGGATGCATGTCTCTAGTTATTTGTAAACTAGTATAAATATCTGTCATCGATACTTCAGATTTACAATCACTTTCGTTCTGTGCACCCCGGAAACATTTCATGGTAAAATTGCAGGTTCCGTGTGTGCCACTTTGTGGACAAGGCGAGGAAACTGGTTTAATCCTTTTTATGTACTTCAAATGAATCTCGAGATCGTAATTAAAAGTTTGATGTACTGACTTTAAAGTTGGGTGCAGAGAGCGATAGTTAGCATAAAATGTGGATTATCAAGAAATGACTGATGTTGAACCTGACAATAACAAAATAGAAATAAACAGATTGTATGAAGTTTTCGTCAGAGAAACACTATATTTAGTGTTGTTATTCACAGGGGCTAAATGTCAGTGACAAATATTTACAATAATTAACAAAACCACGAGAAGGGATGGTCAAGCGCTTAGTGTTAATAATGTCGGGTTTTCGTCAGATAAACACTAAAGTCAAACTGTTCTATCGACTAGTGTAAAAATCAAGCCGATAAAATGTCGTAAGGAAGATATAGCCGATCAAGTTCGAGTCAATAAAACTACTGCACACAGACCACCAGAAAAATATCCATTTTCTTCCCTCAGCCGAAATTAATTGTTCACAGGGAGGTATCGCAATGAAAACGTCCATTACCTTAATAATTTCTTTCTTTCACAAATTGAAAATTCTATATAAAAAAGATAAATTCTTCAATGTTTTACTGCCTTTTGAATTTTACGGGTACCTTGGTGTCAGTCAAGCAAAACTGATTATCTTCGAGCACTGAAATCTATCTAAGGGCAATACTAAATGCATCGTAATACATAGGGCATACCGTGAGGGCGCCCTATCACCTCTCACCCCGCACTCTATAACAACGTTCAAATCAAACTGTAGATTATTCTTTCATACAATTTAACATACATTGATTTAATTGCAAGTAACATGGTCATTCGAGAAATATATTCTGTGTTATTAAAATCTCAATGGGTAATACGAGAGAGAGAGGGGGGAGGAGAGAGAGGGAGAGAGGGGGGGGGGGAGGGGGGAGAGAGGGAGATAGACAGACAGATAGACAGACAGACAAACGGACAGAGAGGAGAAAGATATAGAGTGAGACAGGGAAAGAGGCAGGGAACGAGGCAGAGAGAGAGAAAGAGAGAGAGAGAGGGGGGAACATAGAGAGGGAGAGAGACAGACAGATAGACAGACAGACAAACGGACAGAGAGGAGAGAGAGATAGAGTGAGACAGGGAAAGAGGCAGGGAACGAGGCACAGAGAGAGAGAGAGAGAGAGAGAGAGAGAGAGAGAGAGAGAGAGAGAGAGAGAGAGAGAGAGAGAGAGAGAGAGAGAGAGAGAGAGAGAGAGAGAGAGAGAGGATGAAGATTGTACAAAAGATACACAAGTGAATATCACCCTTTCATACAACTTAAGTGTTAGATACAACTTCTCGGTCTGTCAATTATCTATCACATGTTCACACCTCGTAATGCGTATATCGTCCGTCGTCGTGTGCAGTGTGCCGTGCATAATCCTTTCACATATTAAATTTCTTTGTAAATTCCATTTACGGAAATTTGAGATAGTCCTTACAAAATGTTTTTATTTTTCGGGTCTGTCCATATTGAATCACACATTTCTAGTTCCATTCGTGTCATAGGGCTACATATTGGTAGGAATGTTTAGATCGATAAGCTGATAAGTTGTTGTTGATTTTTTGCGACGTCAAAAGTCATGAGGCCATTTTGAAACGTGATTGCACAATCAGTTTCTTTGCCCAATACATGTTTAAGACTTCTACCAGTGGAAATGAGCTTAAACGTGCCCGACATAGTTCTGACCAGATGTTAATTTTCGGGTCGGTCCGAAATTCAATGTGGCCTTCATCTTGAAAATCACATGTTTAAAGTCTCAAGTTATTGGTGCAATTCTGTAACGTGATTACGCAATAAAGATTTCGCTGAACCACACATACCCTGAACTTCTCCTCAAGTTCCACCGGTGAGATTGAGTTGAAACTTATCTGAAATGATCTTGAGCTAGTCCTGTCTAGGTATTATTTCACGGGTTGGTCCAATATGGCCGCCAAGGTAGACATCTTGGAAATTACATTTGTAAACTTCTTGATATCACTGATGTTATTCAGCTGGAGTGTTGTAGAACTGAACCTGAATGAGGAATGTTGTACGGCTAAATATTGGTGTTTTGATAATTAACTGTTTCGACTACTACCACCATTGTTTTGTTATACATGGATCTTTATAATCAGATAACAGCCTCTTAATTCATTCTTGGAGTCGTTGTATTCTGATGCTTATACTGTATAATCCAAACATGGATTACCACTGCATTCATGCGAACTGTTTGTTATACAACAACAAAACAACAACAACATCATCATCATCATCATCATCATCATCATCATCATCATCATCAACAACAACAACAACAACAGCAGCAGCAGCAGCAGCTGAATATCGACATGCCAACAAAATCGCAATTCAACCCAAAATAAACAACGCCTGCCATGTACGTCTTAGTCTGAACAAGCAATGCCACAGTTTCTTTTCGCGATTTTGAATTTCCGTGAAAATAACATTTAATAATGATTCATTATCAGTGATGCCGTGAAAATAACATTTAATAATAATTCATTATCAGTGATGCCGTGAAAATAACATTTAATAATGATTCATTATCAGTGATGCCGTGAAAATAACATTTAATAATAATTCATTATCAGTGATGCCGTGAAAATAACATTTAATAATAATTCATTATCAGTGATGCCGTGAAAATAACATTTAATAATAATTCATTATCAGTGATGCCGTGAATATAACATTTGATGATAATAATAATAATAATTCATTTTATGTAATGCCGACGGTGATAAGGGTGTAATCCTTTACTGCAATCGTGAAGTTGACTACTCCAATAAACGTCAAAACGAACGTTGTTATTGTCATTGACTTTCTCATTAAATTTCTTCTTAGATTTCACCAGAAAGATTTGTATAGAGAAAACTGTCAGTATTAAATGCCTCATTACGTGTCATCCCATCATTTAATCAGTTTCTGTCGTCAAATTTTATGATTCATACTGCGATAATATTTAAGACGACTTGAAAAAAATCTCTGGGGCCCCATGCGGGGGTCTATGTTTCAACAAAAACTAAAACACGTAAATTGTGCTAAACAAACGAAGTGTCTAGATATCTGCTAACACCGTCACACAATGAATAGCATACCATAAAAATAAATAAAACAAAATTATAAAAAAAAAACCCACACAACCCCCCCCCCCCCCCCAAAAAAAAAAAATGATTTAAAAAAAAAAAAAAAAAAACCATAGCCACACACATAGAAGTCTGTTATGCTATTTTGTGTTACACGTGCATATATAAGCAGACTATGAAAGTCACGTTTCCATTACTTAGACTTAGGTTATTTAAGGATGTTTTGTAGAGGTCGACTCCTTCGCCAGTAAAAAAAAACAGATAACGACAGCTCTGTCGTGACAAGCACCTTGGATGACGTATTGAAACATGTTGGTGTTAATTAATTTTTTTTTCAATCTTATCATGATTTGTACCAGTGTTCATATTTTTCTAAAGAGTTGGTTTTACTAACTGTCATTTAATGTCATTTTACATTATGCAGTCTGAATGTTTGAGACGTCACAGTAAATTTCCAAATGTGCTTTTATTTTTGGCTTAAAGTTCGTGAATTAAATAAACAAAATGAATAGCAATTAAGAAATTCACCACTATTAACAATTTCTGTTACCAGTATATTAATGGAATAAGAAATTCGTGAAATAAGAATATCCACGAAATAAACTCCCACGAAAATTATTGACACGACAGTAACTGTATATACATTTATCGACTCTTTTCTCTAATTTCTTTTCCTTCTGTTCATTCTCCCTCTCGCTTGTACATTAGATACAACACTCGATGTCATGATTATCATGTAATGTTAAGCACAATTCTACAATTTTAGCTGTCTGAAAACATTTGCAAATCGTTGCTAATTAGTTTGTTTTTTTTCTATTAGTAACTATTGTTTTTCTTAGTATTTCCTTTTCTTTGCTGATTTGATTTCCGTACGAAGTTCAGTGTATCTGTTTACAGAAACAAGTAACACCGATTCTACTTTTTAGATCCTTCGAAGTTTCGCAGTCTTACCGTAGTATCGAGAACGTTTTCTAATTTGGATTAGAATACCTCTTAATAAGTTTTCATTTGTCTCGAACAACTTTTCTTGGGAAAAACAAAACTCATAAAAATGTTTGATACTCTGACCACTCTCGTGTCGCATACAAGACGGTTATGAATGCATTGGATTTTTCCACGAAAGACAGAAAAACGTAAACAGACTGGTCGAAAATTGTAATCTGATCCCTGTGATCTAATGATGATCGGTGCTCTTTTATATGTGCAATAACATTTTTATGAGCTACATCGGCTCTCCTTTGAGGAACGTGACATTACTTCGAACGTAATTGAATTTCATTGTAGGTGAGGCTGTAGATGTCCAATCTTCCGGAATATCTTATCTAATGTAGTACTCATTTACAATTTTTAGTAGATCTGTATGTTTTTTAAATCTTGTTTATAATTTGCCCTCCTTGTATCGATTTCAAATCAGGAATGTTCATTCGTCTTTATTGTATTGTAAGTACGTGATTAATTAATCTATTGCGATATTGACATGTTTTAGTTTGTCGGTTATATTGTTATAAAAAGATATGTGTGTACTAGCAGTCTACGTCGTGACAAAGGTTAATAAAAACTAAGATTATAGTCTTTCAAGAGGCTCTTGTTTAAAATTAGCATATACTTTGTACATGATTCCTTCTATGATTAATAAGATGTAAATAAAGCCTACGGTACTTAACCATCCATCACCCCAAAACCACTGACGAAAGCACAAATAGACATTGTGACGCATTCGGCCACTTCCGTAATGAAAACGTGTTCAGCGTCTCATGTGATATCTATAATGATTATCCATGTTACTTAAGACAAGTAAGTCAAATTCTTTTGAAACTGAAGCTATTGAACCGGTTGTGAGCTTTGATCCATTACTTATCATATGTCCTGGTATGTTACACCCACATTTAAACTCAATTTGATTTCATTATACGTTTTCGTCTATTTACATTTTGAAAATTATCGATGTAAAAAGTAAAAAACTAAATGTGTTATGAAGTTCCTTTAATACTGTGGATGAATTTTAAAAAAGATTGTTCACTACGTGCAGAAAATGGTGTAAAATCGACATTTCGTTGATGTTGTGGGTATTCTAAGTTCATGAATTTATATGTCCATGAACTGTATATTTATTGAACAATATTATTCGTGTGTCCATACAACAGTTTAAAAAAAAAGAACATCGTGATAGAGATGCCGTAGACTTTTCAACGAATGTTGATCAAATTCCGTTTTGATTTGTTTCATGTCGTTAAATATGATATAATACTGTTTATATATTTGAATTACTTATGATATTAGAATTGTGCGATAAAATTTAAATATGAATTGAATTATAGCATGAAAGCATAAAACTCCTATTTGTATACGGCTGAAATCCTAAGTTTCCAGTAAAGAAAACCTGTTGCAGCAAAAATATAATTTTCCTGTGGTACAGATACACACACGTTTTCTTTGGGAAGTCCACTTTTGACAAATCCATAACGAGTGCGTGAGTTTCATGAACATTTTTGTACAGGCAATGATCAATACTTTAAGATATATGTGAAAACATTATATCGTGACAAGTCGATGGAGTAAGGGGGAAATATGATGTCTTATAAGAGAATTAATAATTTTACAGAAAAAAAGAGAGAAAACAGCCGTAAATTTTGATAATATGTAAACGTGTTCATGTTCTATTTCCTATCAATATAGACTATCAAGTTTAAACATTTCAAATGTTTTTATGTACAACTCTCCCGAACTGAGCCTCACACGAGTCACACAAAATACGGCTTTGTTATGTCAAAGTATTGCTCCTCTATCGTGTTACATTCCGCGTGGGAAGGGACAGGGAAAGATGTGGTCTTAGTACCGGTTTCTCTCTTACCTGGCTGATTACCTGTCAATGTTACTCACTTTTTCTACCTGTCTACACAAGCTATAATACCGTAACTACTCGTCTATTTCACCTGTTCAGGTGTCGTCTTTTGTCTGATCGTCTTGTTTCCTGGAAGGTATAAATTCATTTCATTTCTATGTCCACATGATAAGTAATCGGGGATAAAATACACCAGGCCTGTTATATTCATTACATTTTTTCCTTAGTAAAATACAAATGATTTACACAAATGACCATGAAACAATGAACAATTGTATGATACTGTTTGTCGTCTTGTTATTGCGTTCGTTTATTCCCGCACAATTAATCTTCTCATTCACATTCCTCTGTTACGTTGAAAAATCTAGTTTCAATATTATGAATTCGGTAAGAGACAACACTTTTCAGAATGGATATATTCCTAAAACAATATTTACTTTCATGTTAGAACAAACAAAACTTGGACAAAAACAAGAACAAAATGTTCTGTTAATTATTTCTGGTTTTAATTTATTATGACGTGTACACCATTTTGTTCGCACAATGAAAAACAGTGACATCATGCCTTAATTTGGTAGTAATATGGAGGAATGTTTCTACGATACATATCGACTGCTGATGAAAAAATACACAACACGGAGTCTGAGATGTCCAGGTTTGTGTGCAGACTTCAATTTTGTGTTCGCCATCATGATTATTTAAGAGATAATATAGACATATTCTGTATCCTTTACAACTGTAACGTCGCAGGATTTTACTTTGAGGTTCTGTAATTTGTAGGACTGGATATACATGTATATAGTGTTAAACTGTATGTCATAGATAAAGCAGAATGCAGAGGCCCTTCTGGAACAGGTGCAGTATTTCATGGATCGTAAGTGTGGAAAGTTTTACATTTGTTCACGTTTTTCCCAAATTCATTTACAAATTCAGTTGTTGCTGTTATCTATTTTTGTTTTACCTGAAGAAAAAAATATCAGATTTTTTCTCAAAGTTAGATGATTCCACACATTTTGTTCACAGACACTTTCTTGCAAGAATTTTCAAGCGATCAAGGTTACTTAGATAAGTCAGAGTTGACTAGCGTGTAAAGTTTAGAAGGTGAAGTTCACATAAAACTGGTTTTACTTCTGATTTTCCTGTTTTCATAATTTTTCTATTTATTTTCGATTAAGATATCTATGTATTTCATTTTCTTATGATAAAATCTTTGTTCGGGACTAAAGTAATATGTCCTTGTGGTCTTGTTATTTTTCTTAATTTACTTTATATTTTTCTTTTTAAAACCTTTTTATTTTCTATATAAACATATTCAAAATGATAAGGATTTTTTTATCATCCGCTTAGTTTCACATTCTAAGCACATCCAATAAAATCACATGATGCTCTTTATCTTGTTCATTTCTTATTTGCATCTTTAGTTACATTATGTATCAGTATTAAGCATCACTACACAAACACATGAAATCAGGCGACATGATCGCCACTTTGAGTCATCTTTCCCCCATCTACGGTATAACCGAGCTTCCTATTATTATACATTCGTGTGTTTAATAGGTTTTCAGGATTTAATTATTTCCGGTACTCCACGCGATCCCAGTGTATACATTTTACAGATAGATATCACTGACATTACAAGGGCCCATATCTCGGAGATCTATTCAACACAGAAAACTACCCGTATATAGGTAATATATGTATTGCTCACACGTCATGTACAACTTGCCCTATTGTCGTTATCAGATTCTAGTCAGAGCCTCAGTTGATGTATTTCCCTTTTTTCTTGACACTGATTTTAAAACTATGTCTACAACCTGATTGTACAAAGGGTACTTGTTCCAAACTCGAATAGTTTAATGCGTTTTCAAATTCATTTTTTTATTCAACAGCTCTTCCCATTAGAACGCTGTATATGTGATTTGTGTATGGTAATGTTATTTGAAAATTGTATAATTCCATGTTTCCCATCCTTACGATACGTCAGATGATAAAAAACATTAAAATTTCTTGATGCTATATGCCAAAATGAAACATTCTGTTTGACTGAATCCTTTTCAACTTAATGAGAAATGGAAATGATAATCCAATATTAAATTTAGATTGACGACAAGAAATACAATTTTATTATTTTGTTTGACATTCTACAAGATCATTGAGTGCTACGAATAAAATCAATAGATTTTAATAATTTATATATATATATACTTAGGTTATCTGCTAATTATTATCTTATTTCTATTTTATAAAACAGAGTAATCTTAAAAGTTTATAAAGTAATCCAAAATATTTTGCTTTTGTCTGTAAAAATTACCGGACGTGCATTTGTGTTGAGATTTAATCAAAGATGAAAATATTAAAAACATCATATACGTTAATAAAACCAAATCAATAAGACCAATTAACTGAGATAGATAAAAAGATAAAAGATCAAACAAATTACAGCATTACAAAAGAATTATCCACTGTTTTATCTACCTAAGTGCTCTATAATTCTGTAAAGGTATCTTACAACGTGTAGTGTTCGTGCAGGTAATCATATGTTTTTAATATTAAACAATACAAAAGCCCCCCCCCCCCCCCCCCCCCCCCCCCCCCCCCAAAAAAAATATATAGTTTAACCTCTTGAAAAATGGACGTCAACGCATAAATTAATCTGTTCGAAAAAAAAAAGAAATAATTAATATTTGTATTTGAACAAACTGTGGCCTCTGTTGGGTGTTGTGTTCTTATTTTCATACGAGGTGCAGAATTAACTGAAGAGTTTATAAAAACTGGTCACAAGTACATAGCCAAGTCATTTAATTTCACTTTTAGATATATTGCTGACGCCTTGTCTTTAAAGATAACGACTTTTAAACAACAAGAGATGTATCAATCACGTATATACCCACCAGAACTGGGAGCACACGACCCACTCTTCCTCCTACTTACTGCTTTAAATGAGGTCCTTAGCGTACATAGCCTCTACTCTAGTAGACAACCTAGATATAAGTGATATATAACACAGTCCCCGAGGCAGTAACTCATACTGGACCTGTTAATTGACATAAAAGCAAGACGAAACAAGATATGAAAGTGAAATTATGTTTATTATAAGGAAATGTTAATTTAATTAATGTTTTTCGCATATTTGTTGAGGTGATTGTTATGGTCGTGATAAACAGGCGTCGTTTGTTTTTCTTTTTTATTTGAGTCAAGTATAGGGGGGTTAGTGAAATGCGATATGTTTTCAGAAAACTAGTTATTAAAGAATAGATTGTCGTACTGAAATCGTACCATACATTTGAGATGGTCATTTCACTTCCTTATAACACTGAAGGCAGAGCCAAATGAGAATAATCTCCTAGGCAAAAACCATCAATAAAAACAAAGTGTTCCTTTAAATGCGGCAGCTCAGCTTTTGTTTCCTCCTTGCCTTTTATGAATTTCACCCAAAACTCATAAATTTTCAAATTGAAATTAATGTAACACCTTCAAGCTGCTTTCACGATACTAAAGAAAACAGGTGCTGCTGCACGTTGTACATTTGTAGGTATCTGATTTTCACAGGCGTGTGAGAGCAGGTGTCACAATCAGCATACATCAATGTTGTATGTAGAAATTGTGCAATACAGTCACGTATTGCGTTTCATTTACATGGTGATATATTATATGGCAGACAAAATAAAGGGTCGGACCGGCATCAGAGTTGGTGCATATGTATCGGCGTGGTAATATGTAATACATACATCTGTATATGCCGGTCTTTGCAACAGAGCTTTGTTGTATTATCAACCCAGCAAACGACCTCCAGGTGTGTTTTCGTTCCCCGATATGGGTGTAGACACGGAAGTTAGGTATGTAATGGAAATATGGTGGGATGTCACGTTACATCTGTAAATTACATCACTGTAACACAGGAAGTATCTTATACCTTAATAAAACAGAAGAAATGCAAAAACGGCGACACGACAACGACAAAATCCAATGACAGATATAAACTAAAATGCTCCCAAACGAAACAAGATAACAAACAAAACCAAAATTTGGAAAGGGGTTGATGTAAGCTCTAAGCTTGCTTCCCTATCAAATATGGCTGTATTAAATCGTTGAATATGAAAAAAAAATAAACTGAAAACTGCAATCGAACTTCTTTAATTCAAATACCCCGCTTAAATCGATCTTTTGTCTGTCTAGACAAACTCCTCTCTCTATCTTAGTAATGAAGACTCAGAAAACTCGATTTCGGAAACCTCTGAAGTGTTAAAGTGAAAAAAATATTCCCGAAAATAATTTTTTTCTTAAAAGTACCTCCTTACCCGAAATTCGAATAGTTTAGCCATATGTAACACATTTAAGAAATAGATTAATCTCCACCTGCTCCCTGCGCGGTCTTAGCTAACACTTGCATATAAGTGTTGTGATGTCATTTGTTTATTTTATATTATATCAACTTCACAAAGGTACATAAAACCTTGCAATAAATTGCTGGAATTATTTATCAATATTCTTATCTTTCAGTGACCCAGAAAGCCTTATTTCCCCCTTCTCAATTCTACAGTTTATATCATACAACATCTTTATCAAACTTTGAAACTCCTTTAACTCGAACATGCGGCCACGTTGAGTTAACTAAGTTTGCTGTAATCATATGAACTTTCACATCTTTGCTTTTTGTTTTTCATTTTTGTTATCAATTTCAGCTGTATTTCTTCTTATCGTTACTAGTAGAACTAGTGTGATACAATGGAAAATATGTCAGTAAGAAGATCAAGGATGGAAGTACCAAAACTTGACACTGGAGTAGGTTTTAAATTCTACATCAATATATGCAATTGATGTTTGTCATCCAATAACGAAATTGATTAATTCGAACCATTGGGTTATTGTTCTTTAATACGTTAACACTTGTTAAGATCAATTTCAACTTTTCTCGCTTACACCATTCTGCCACTAAATCGGTACCCTTCGTGATTCACAGACATATTAAGGGTATACGGAAATCGTTTATTGCCAGGTTTATTACCCTGAGTACCAAAGAGCACAAAATTCTGTTAAATCTTATTCAGTGTGAAGTACATTCTACATACATTATGAAATCAATCTTCTTATGTGTTATTTTCCACCACAAAATTCTACATTGTTTGATTATTTGATGTCTACATAAATGCTATACTAGCAACCAAATATAAGACAATGATTATTCGCGATAGATAAAAAAAAACATGGCGGCGCCATGAAGGTGAGACCATGCAGGTAAACAGCCAAAGAAACGGAGTAAAAAGAAAAAGCCATTCCAGCAAGGCGTTTAAATGGCTTTGTTAAAATCTTCTACGTTTGAGTGTAAAGAATAAACATCAAAATGACATGACGTGTGTCAGATCGGAATCACATAACACCTACAGAGGAATTTGTTTCGGCCCCAGTGTTTTTGTAGGTTAACGAAGTGCTCGGCTTTTTTTTATCTGTCTCTCTTTTGCTCTTGTTTTCAGATTTTATCAACTGAGAGTCCTTCTCTATCCAATGTTACTCGTCCATATTACTGTATCACTGTTTTATTATCTAATGCATATGCAGCGAAAATTTAGTGTAGAATTATCAGTAACTAACATAGTATTTAAATCAGAAAGGCTAGTACATGCCTTATGTAGTGTTGTTTTGTATATAAATACATATCCAGTTTGATAGATGGAACGTGCAGTGATACATGAATGATGTAGCCCAGATTGGTGTGCTTAAAGATATGTCTACCTGGGTGGTAAACAAGAGACCTCTCTGCACTTAATCCACCGATCGAAAAAAACAATCAAGAAAATACAAACATGTCAATAGAATAATCCACACTTAAATTCGAAAAAAATCTAAGGCAACAAAAGAATTTACATGGAGACTCCTGAAAAAAGTACAAGGAGAATAAGACTAAGTTCCGGAAGAGTAAGCGTTTACTGCTTTATTGACGGCGCCCGCCATTGTAAATCTTGATAAATGAGCAAAGAAGGGCAGCAGTAGAAACCAAGGAAACCTGGAAACAAGTGGAAGGGCAGCAGTAGAAACCAAGGAGACCTGGAAACAAATGGAAGGGCAACAGTAGAAACCAAGGAGACCTGGAAACAAATGGAAGGGCAACAGTAGAAACCAAGGAGACCTGGAAACAAGTGGAAGGGCAGCAGTAGAAACCAAGGACACCTATGGGAAACAAATGGAAGGGCAGCAGTAGAAACCAAAGACACCTGGAAACAAGTGGAAGGGCAGCAGTAGAAACCAAGGAAACCTGGAAACAAATGGAAGGGCAGGAGTAGAAACCAAGGAAACCTGGAAACAAGTGGAAGGGCAGCAGTAGAAACCAAGGACACCTGGAAACAAGTGAAAGGGCAGCAGTAGAAACCAAGGAAACCTGGAAACAAGTGGAAGGGCAACAGTAGAAAGCTATGAGAAACAAATGGAAGGGCAGTAGTAGAAACCAAGGAAACCTGGAAACAAATGGAAGGGCAGCAATAGAAACCAAGGAAACCTGGAAACAAATGATGGAAGGGCAGCAGTAGAAACCAAGGAAACCTATGAGAAACAAATGGAAGGGCAGCAGTAGAAACCAAGGATACCTGGAAACAAGTGGGAGGGCAGCAGTAGAAACCAAGGAAACCTGGAAACAAATGGAAAGGCAGCAGTAGAAACCAAAGAAACCTGGAAACAAGCGTAAGAGCAGCAGTAGAAACCAGGGAAACCTGGAAACAAGTGGAAGGGCAGCAGTAGAAACCAAGGACACCTGGAAACAAATGGAAGGGCAGCAGTAGAAACCAAGGACACCTGGAAACAAATGGAAGGGCAGCAGTAGAAACCAAGGAAAACTGGAAACCAAGGACACCTGGAAACAAGTGGAAGGGCAGCAGTAGAAACCAAGGACACATGGAAACAAATGGAAGGGCAGCAGTAGAAACCAAGGAGACCTGGAAACAAATGGAAGGGCAACAGTAGAAACCAAAGAAACCTGGAAACAAATGGAAGGGCAGGAGTAGAAACCAAGGAAACCTGGAAACAAATGGAAGGGCAGCAGTAGAAACCAAGGAAACCTGGAAACAAATGGAAGGGCAGCAGTAGAAACCAAGGAAACCTGGAAAGGGCAGCAGTAGAAACCAGGGAAACCTGGAGAAACAAATGGAATAGGAACTTCACCTGGAAGACGACAAAACGAAATAATTAAGAATTTGACGACGAAACAAAGGAAAAGAAGATGACAGGAACATGTGAGACATTAGAATGAAATATCGAGGACAGAAATCGAGGGGAAAAATCGAAGAGAAAAATCAAGCAATCAGAAAGGTGCCAGGAAATTAGGAATCCACAAAAAAGTAATTCAAAACAAACGAGAACCGAGGTAAAACAAACAGCATCAATACGATGTGAGAGAATGTCATATAAAAAATAGGAGACATCAAAATAGAAGTAACGACAAAAGGAGCTAAAACTCTCACTACACGGGCAAACTAGGTTGCTCTGTAAAGGTACAGAATCTTAGAATAATATGCTTTATGAATTTGTTAAACCATGCATTGAAATTATTATTTTTTCAGAGTGGTCAAAGCAACAAAATATCAAATCCAAACACTTACGTACAATGTTGTACTGATAACCTTTTGGTATTCAAGTTTGAATTATCGGGTAATTCATATCCCGATTTATTATTCAAAGAAAGAGAATGTCAAAGATACAGCTATCGACAGGAAACCAAAATCAATATAATCTCTTTTAACCTGTTTTCCGTCTCAAGTCTCTCGGCGTTGTTTCATAGACAACAGCAGACCAGTTTACTGATGATCTCTAAATATACAGAACTAAAACATATTTTCTACAAACCTTTAACATCTCTTATGATAAGTAAGTTATATTTACTTTAATGTATAAGCTCCTGCAATTTAAAATATTATTCAGCGCGGTCACAAGTTTTCCTACATGAAATCGTCAAGTTGATATGATGGCACTTAACTATATTTCATTACATGTTCCGCAACATTTTCACAGCAGTCAATACACTATTCTAAAGACGTATTCATTCATTGTAACGAAACATGACCAAATCATCCTGATGATTAAATAGCGATTTGTTTTTGTTTTAGTTTAAAAAAAAGAAATTTTCATTTTTTGTGGCAATTTACCCTGCTTTGATAAACAAAATGATATTTAGAATCAATGGAATTTCAATTCAAGGACGGTGGTATTTGGACTACTTCAGAGTATGAAATGCCCTTAGTCATTTGTGTTACTCGGTAGATACGATCAGAGATAAGTCTCTTGCATTATATAGCCCGAAATCCGCTGGTATCTCGACACGAGTGTTCGAATTGGGCACGTGACAGGAACGACGGCCACCATCGTCTATCGATTACAATCACACTGACGTCGTCCGCCGATAATTTAAAGTTGATAAATAATAAGCATATTTATTTCGGAACAAGTAAAGCGTAGCCGAATTGACTACAATACATTGTTACTATCTTGTGTATTTGGTCTATAATCTGTTTACTATCTCGTCACACAATTTTTAACCTTAGAGTACATAGGATAATAGTACAGTCGAAAAAGTTGGTCGATTCCTTACCATCTCGTGCACTACGTACGTCATTGTTAGTACGCTTCACACTGGTCATTTGTCTGACGAAGGTGACCGTGTAGTCATCGAAACGTCACATTCTAATCTTCTACTGGTTGGGTTACCAGATGAAGGTGACCGTGTAGTCATCGAAACGTTAGACTCTAATCTTCTACTGGTTGTGTTATCAGATGAAGGTGACCGTGTAGTCATAGAAACGTCACACTCTAATCTTCTACTGGTTGTGTTACCAGATGAAGGTGACCGTGTAGTCATCGAAACGTCACACCCTAACCTTCTACTGGTTGTGTTATCAGATGAAGGTGACCGTGTAGTCATCGAAACGTCACATTCTAATCTTCTACTGGTTGGGTTACCAGATGAAGGTGACCGTGTAGTCATCGAAACGTTAGACTCTAATCTTCTACTGGTTGGGTTACCAGATGAAGGTGACCGTGTAGTCATCGAAACGTCACACTCTAATCTTCTACTGGTTGTGTTACCAGATGAAGGTGACCGTGTAGTCATCGAAACGTTAGACTCTAATCTTCTACTGGTTGGGTTACCAGATGAAGGTGACCGTGTAGTCATCGAAACGTCACACTCTAATCTTCTACTGGTTGTGGTATAAGAAATACCAATCAGTAGGAAAACGGAATATTATTGAATGCTATTATTCATTATTTCACTGAGAATAATTTGCCCACAAACAGACATCACATAATACATGTTCACCTTATTTTCAAAAAAATATTGGGAATAATCCAGGTTGATCGCTAAAACACAATGGTTGGACCTAACGGAATCGTTAGATCAGATTGATAGAAAAAGACAAAGCGACACGTCAATATACATTTAAACAGAACCAGTATATCGGAGTATACACCGGGGTCAGTTTGGAGTAACTGACGATAAACTTCTTCAAGGCATCAGAATAAAGATGCCACACACTACGTAATTACATTTGCCAACTAAAGGCATCCGAATATTGATAAAGCCGAGATGTTAAACACTACTGAATTAATATAAAACGTAATAATTTATCATCGAACTGTTATATATGTTCCTAGCCTATCAAGTAATGTATATCTCACTTACGACTTCAGAACAAAACAGAATTAAAACTCGTTTATATACATACATTTACATATCACCCACACAAGTTAATAATAAAAAAGTATATACGTGTAGATGTCTCTATACCAACGATCACAATGATTACATACCTTAAATACGTAACTTATAACATACGTCACTAAATCAAAGCGATTCCGTCAGAAATACAATAATTGATACTGTTTCAGCCCTGCCCTATATAATTTATTCTTAGTATCTACAATTTTACTGTCCCAGTCATATTAATTCACGCGAATCTTCAGAGTTACAAGATACACAATAGAATATAATTTATTGTTAGTAAAAGAATACTGTCCCAGTCATATTAATTCACGTGAATCTTAAGAGTTACAAGGTACACAATAGTATATAATTTATTGTTAGTAAAAGAATACTGTCCCAGTCATATTAATTCACGTGAATCTTAAAGAGTTACAAGGTACACAATAGTATATAATTTAATCAACGTGAACCAGTATTCTCATGCCAGATAAATTAGCGATAATACATAAAATTAATTTGATATCACACAAGGTGTTCCTTACATGTAAACCGAAGTTTGGTATTCACCACGTTAATTCATGGGTTTTCTGTCAATGTGAAGACAGGTGTTTACAACTATCAATTAGTGTCCACAGAACACGTGTACATTTAAAGTACACAATTAGTAGAAATTCATAGTGCAATTGCGTCCACCATACTGTTCTTTAAATTTATTTCTATCCCAGGAGACTTTAATCTTGTAAGCACACTTTTCAGTCTTTTTGTACCATGCTTCTCAGCAGTATACCACTCACTTAAGGGTTTTCCTTGGAACCCTCAAATCTATCAATTGTAAGAGTCTTGGGTCTGACATTATATGCGATATAGAGTAAAACGTCATTAATTTAGGGAATTCTTGGTCTATTTAAGGAATCAAAATGAAGGTTTTGAGGGCGAAGGAAAACCCCTTGACTTGTAATACTTTTGCCAAGTATATATCAATGTTTGTGATAGTGAAAAAGAAAGCAAAACAACTTTTTATATAAACCTGTGTATTTCTATTTTTTCAAAACATTTTTTCACAATGTTTGATATACAATAAATTCATTAGGCAATGAAATGGAACATCATTACTGTACATGAAATACATCATACATCATGCAACACCATATTTCTGTGGAAAAATAGCACTTTATATCACAAAATATGGTACAAATCAAGTCTGCCTTTGCTAAATTGCATTTCAGTGAGAAACTTTTCCTGTGCCAAGAGTTTTACTAAAACAAATCTTTTAACTCCCAATTCTATCAAATCAACCAGATCATTCCCACTATCTGTTTTCATTCTATCAGTATCATTAATGTCTGAATCTGTATTGAAGAATCCTTTTTCTATACATAAATCGCCAAAAACATAAAGAAAGGCAATACTGGGCATACTTTATTTAACAATGAAAACATCGTTATTACTGATGTTTGATTAATTACTGAAAGTTGATTGCTCTGCAAAAGATTTAAACAAAGTAAGATTATGGCCATCTGAATACATGAACAATCTATGGGCCAACAGTACGGGTGTCATCTGACATTGAACTGGGCGAATGGTTTACAGTATTAACATAGATTGCCTCCTGGTCTCCTGACAATGGACGGCTGTTTGCTAGATTTTGACAATAAAAGCTCGCACAGTACCAAAGATTATTATAAATGAAAAAAAGAATCCCAATTTATCTTTATTCAATCATTTGTCCAAGACTCTGAAGAGCCTTTGTTTTTAACAACATGATATGAATATCGGAGACCTGCAGCCATTATCTACTTCCATGTACACACGCATGCTTGAATCTGAAACAATACACAGGTGAACATTGACACCCAATACCTACCATTGTGTTCTGAGTTAGCTAGCCTTACTTTGGCTAGTGGCTGACAATGACCATACGCGTGTTCCTAATATTAATCCTATGTCTAATATTAATCGTGCCTGACGTAACAGCTGATGTTA
Organism: Ylistrum balloti; assembly: GCF_031769215.1. Lineage (NCBI taxonomy): Eukaryota > Metazoa > Mollusca > Bivalvia > Pectinida > Pectinidae > Ylistrum > Ylistrum balloti. The sequence goes on from NW_026782973.1 coordinate 117,676, forward strand.
TCAAGCCTCCACACTATAATCCCTAATGTGTACAAATCCAATTAGCCAAAGATTAAACCAAATTAAATTAGATTACAAATTATCATAATTAGTTCTCAACTCAAGAACACACAGGTAATCTGCCACCCACAAATTACAGTGATCATCTATTTCAAAACCGACAGAAAAGCAATCAATTTGGAACATGGCTTCGATCTTCATATCATTTCATGATTTTCTTTGTAGAAGTAAACATGTCAGCTTTGGCTCCTATCTGGCAACAACTGTCACTTTATATGGTGAATGGCTCATACTCCTGAACTTTCATATAAATGGAAATATTTTCTTGTAAAGGATTTCTTATAAGAGTTTATCATTGTTCTTAACTGGAGACACTTATCCTGTTATAGTGATAGCATATGGCAGGCCAATACATGTTGTACTGTTGGCATTCACCTTGTCACAAACGTCAATTACGTACAGCTAGAAGACTATGATAGTATCTGCAGTAACAATTGTAATTCTTGATTTCCTTTCTGAGAGGTTTCAAAGATTAGAATGGTGGTGACATAAATTTTTGTTGGCTGTATCCAACAATCTTCTCCTCAAGATTGTTTTTTGGAGCAGTTACAGGCACATAGGTGAAATACTTAGCAAAGGACTCAAACACATATTCAATCATAAACAGATTTTAAATATAACTCAACAAAATTTATAACAAAATTCTTTAACAAATTGTTCAACATATTTCTTCATATGATGTCAGCTGTAGTTATTTTCAAAAATGATAAAATGTTATTATGACAAAGCTGATCAAATGAGTGTACTAGTAATTCTATTAAAAAGATAGATATAATATGCACACTATTGGTAAATGGTCACTATGGATAATCTATATATATCAGATACATGGTTATTCTGTATGAAGGACAAGGCGACTGTATATGTTTTCTGTGATAAAATGAAATGCTCAGGCAGATCTGACTGTCAATAGTAACAACATCTCTATGAAATCTGCAATGGGATACCAGCTTTAGCCATGAAAACCTGTAGGAGGTTTAATCAGATAAAACTGGTAGCAACACTGCAATAACAAAGCATTAGCATACAAAACCATCTTGATGATCTGGATTTTGAAAACATTTTTTTCTTAACATAAACAAGCAGAAAATTCTTTTTTAAAATAAAATTGATTTCTAATTTAAATACCTGTAATGAAAATTTAATGTTCATTTGCAATTCTATAAAAAACATAGAGAATATTCAAATGTGTTGATAGTAAATATCAAACTACCCAGACCTCAAGTGTTTTCATTATTTACTTGATGGTACTCAAATGTTTACAAATCTTCTTACATCCTCTCTCTTTACACTCCAAAACATTTGCATCTCCAATTTCTCAGACTCTTTCCTTCATCATATTTTTCTTCACACAAATAACAGCACTTTTATTCAAAACAACAAAACACAGTCAAAACTTTTTTTTTTCATAACCACAAACACACAAAAAATACAAAAGAGCTACAAAAACTTATATGTATGATATCTACCAAACATGAACAAGTAATAACTACAATATTTTAAACAATGAAAGACAATGATATGGAATGATGCTAACCACAAATATTTATAGATTCTCAAGACACCGCCTCACTGTTGTTAACCCTAGCTAGATCCTCCTAGAACCACAGCAGGTTAAGCTAGCTCTATACTGTTAACCACAGCAGGTTAAGATCCCCCTATACTGTTAACAACAGCAGGTTAAGATCTCCCTATACTGTTAACCACAGCAGGTTAAGATCTTCCCAGACTGTTAACCACAGCAGGTTAAGATCCCTCCATACTGTTAACCATAGCAGGTTAAGATCCTCCTATACTGTTAACCACAGCAGGTTAAGATCTCCCCTTTATTGTTAACCACAGCAGGTTAAACCTCCCTATATAGTTAACCCTAGCTAGCTAAGATCTCCTGATACTGTTAACTCTGGTTAAGTTTTGCCTAATCGTTAGCCCAAGCAGGTTAGGATATCTCTATATTGTTAACCACCAAATGTTAAGATCTCCCTTAATCACTAATCACAGCAGGTTAAGATTCCTCTATATTGTTTAACCTAGCTGGCTAAGATCTCCCTATACTGTTAACTCTAGCTGGTTAAGTTTTGCCTAATCGTTAGCCAAAGCAGGTTAGGATCTCCCTATACTGTTAACCCTAGAGATTAGATCTCCCCATACCATTAACTCTAGCTAGTTAAGATATCCCTCCCTTGTTAACTAAAGCAGGTTAAGATCTTTCTATATTTACTGACAACCATTGTTGAGTTTGGTTTCACCAAATAGTTTATCATTGTTGTGTCAGAACCATTTTGCTGCATCAGGTATCATTATAGTATATACCATTAGAGAGATATACTTTACATTATATAGGTGACACAATCAACAGTAATATAATGACAACGCAAGTACAAGGGCTGGGGAATAACATTATGATGATCTAAAAAAAAATAAAAATAAAATTCATCAATATTAGTTTAACAGCACTGGATTCCAAATTTGATCTAACATCCAGAATCATGAATTACAGAAGAATTCCTTATAACACGAACCTGAAATTATTTATCATTTTAATGATAATCCACCTTCCGTGTATAAATTCCTACTATTAACTTGGATTTGAAATCCATAAATAAAGCACCTCTATCACAATTCACAAAGCAAGCTAGAATTCCAGTCAAATTTTTTTCTTCCCAAATCCAAAGATTCTACACAAACCTCTTAAAAAATCTTAGGTACCGCATTGTTTGATAAGGAAGTCTATTATGATTCATAGGGGGAATTAATGAATATAAAATACCCTGTAGACTTATAAAAGTTCTGCACACAGTTTTGTCCAATTAATATTTCTGTAATGTCAGACTTTTACCAAACTTGTAGACTAGTTAGAACTATTTCTTTACAAATGTTTGATTTAACCATGTCATCAGTCCCTAAGATACATATTATCATGTAATTCATAGACAAATGTACACCCCCTCATATTGCTTCTTTTTATATCCAGATTCTTTACATGCTGAATCATGAAATGTAATGATAAAGTTAATGGGACCAAAAGTTTTGAGTGAAATGCCTCTGAAATGCAGATATTTAGGCTGTAGCACTATCATCAGAGGTCAGAGACCCTTTGGGGCAAATTGCTGCTTTAACTCTTAAAGAGTACATTCACTTTTTCTCACTTTTCTTCTTCTTGTTCTTGGCCTGTTGCTCATCTGCAGTGACATTACGAGGGACGAGGAACACATTGCCATCACTTGACTGCTGCAGTGAGAAGAGATGAGGGTCATATGGACGACCATGTTCATCCCTTAGAGACTGGAAAATCTCCCTATATAGAGAGCTGAATTTGTCCTTCATTTCACGTGTCTGCTTGTCAATAGCATGCCGCTCTTGTAGCAGGCGATCTCGAGTGACTTTTAGAGATGTCATGTCATCCTCGAGATTTATAATAACATCTAACTTCCGTTTCCGACAATTCTGAGCCGCTACCTTGTTTTTCCCTCGTCTCCTAATGTCTCGTATTAACTGTAATTGTGGTTCTGTTAGTTTGTATTGTGTAAGAAGTTCATTGAACTCTTCAACGGGAACATCCACAATTTCTTCCACTGTTAACGGCACTTGAAGTTCCTGTATCCGTTTTGAATCTTTACACTGAGGGCCTTTGTGGCGAGGTTCTTTCTTTGCAGAAGTGCAGTATTTCTTGTACTCGCGTGGAGCCTGACCGGGTTGTAGTGGATAGGAGTGATTGTGACCGATGTGGTTTGTTTTCGTTGGTGCGAAGTTGAAGTCTGTATCATTTGATGAGCTGTGAGCACTATCACCATTAGAACTACCACCGGAGCTATAACTATCACCACCACTGTTGTAACTATCACCACCGCTATTGTAGCTATCTCCATCGTTGTTGTAGCCACTTCCCCCGTTGTTAAACTTGCTGTAATTGTTACTCTCGAAACTGCTGGCTTTGTTGAAGCTTGGAGATCCACCACTGTATTCATGGCCGCCTGTGGCACCTTCCAGACCATCAAATGGTGACAGGGCTGTCTCACTGAACTGGTCCTGGAGACACAAAATGTTTGATGATTCTCTTACTTACATCTTTATATATTACTCTTCTTTCAATTCAATCTTTAACTACTCATAACAAGATATCATTATGGGTTTCCAATTAGGACTGCATTTACAGAAAAACTTTACCTGAAACAAAACATCCAAATGGTTTGTAGACATAATCTACCAGATGTAGCTAAATTTCATCAATGAACAACTTCTGAACCATACTACGAACAGTGAGAAATTCAATAACTAGATAAACGTACCAGATCAGAGCTCTCCTGTGACACTCCTGATTCACTGCTGTTGTCATCCAACATTCTCATGGATCGTAAACCTAGAAAAACAATGTAAACCACATAAATATTGTCTCTAATCTTCATGGAAATCCCACATCTATGAAAATAGCCTATGTGTTTATATAATTAAAATGGCAAGATGGTTTTCATTGAATTATGATATCAATCTCGTACAATATATTTACATGAAGCCTTGTCGCTTTATATGTAATGCTGAATTGTCATTAGACAGATATTAATTTGAATGGTAAGCCATTTTATCTTCTAGCCAGGATACTATAAGGAAATGTTTTGCCAGTAGATGTCTAACCATCATTAAGAGCCATCTCTGTGAGGTTGTAATCCTCTAGTCCGTCCTCGGGGATGATGTCTGGCAGAATACTCTCCATCTCTACTATAGGGTCAGACTGGTTCTCACCACCACTACCGTTATTGTAGAACAAGTCATTTCGCTCCCAGTCGAGTGGGGTAGGACAGCCCTCACTAGAACTAGTTGACGTGAAATTATTCATTTGCTGCTGAGGAATGGCTGTAAAAATACATGAAATTCCTTTAAGTTACCTTTCCCCTCCTTTTATGTAAACATCTATATATAATTTGTCTTGTATCTGTCTTTCATTATTTAGAGCTATTTTCATCCTTTCTACTCTGCTGTTAAGTTCTTTTTTCATTTAAAAGGTATTTTTTCACGTTAATCATACAGGTTCATGAATATATTTTTCTGTCTTTTGTCTGTATTTTATATCTTAGCTTTCTTTCCACCTATGATTAATTTTTAAGCTGTAACTGGTTCTGGCATTGTTAGAATACAACTACAAAATCTGTTTTGTATCTATTCAATAAATGTTGCAGAATAAACAGAATATGTGGTCTGTGTCTTGAAATAGAAGTTGTATTTAAGATTGGGTTAGAAAAACAAAAGGCTTCTTGTTCTTCACCCTTACCAAAAAACACAGCTAATCTTTTAAGCCAATGACCATATAATCTCATAACTTAGTTATGTAATGTAAGAAAGGCAGCTTACAAGTGTTCGGGTATGGAGTTGGCAGTGAATTGTTGAGCTGAGGGGCCACGGGTAGGGTGGCATTCTGAATTAACACTGAACTGTTGTCCGTGGGAGACACAACAGACTGGTTTACTGGGCCCATTCCCATGGGGGGCCTCATATTTGTATCATTTTCTGGCAGTTCCAGCAGATTTACAAGATCCTGCCACCTCTCCTCCAAGCTTCCCATTGGAGCATATTGTTCATGATTCTATCAAAAACGAAACAACATCATCCATGAAATTTTTTGCTGCTTTCACAATAAAAAGATAAATGAAGAAAACTAAACATATCAAACAAAAATTTGACAGTTAAGGTTACGCAAATGAAGAACAGCTTATTATTCAACATTACATCAATACTGTTTCATATAAACACATGTAACATTCAGTAGTTTCACAATTACACTGTCAACAAAACCCATGTGTACGTAAATATCTCGCAAACTCCACGATTAAACACTTCAGACGGTACCTGTTGTGTTGCCGTATAGTTAGCAATGTCTGGCCCAAATCCCGTCATCATCTGAGAGGGCGGAGCTTGAGGAGGGGCCATCATTTGTGATGTGTGCTGATATTGTTGTTCTGGCATATGATAATCTCCCTCCAATGGTGGAGGCTCGCTCATCACAGTCATGTTGTTCTCGTATGGCATAAAGTTCTGTAAAAATGAAAACACATTTGTAAGAAAATAAACATATACACGATATATAAAATTTCCTCAACGCTATTATTCATCTGTCCATCTCTCCTAATAACTAACGATAACAATCAACTTGTCCACCAAAACACCAGGAAATAACAAAGAATACAAAAACTTTAATCTGCAGTAATATGTCCATTTAGTATATAACAGCCTCTGAAACCATGAGAGTAAAATTTAAGTCACAATACCAATTCATGTTTTCAGAGCAGCATCACAAAAGAATTTTAATAATCATCATAATGAAAGCAATGACACATTATAGAAATCTATCTTCAACTGATAGGCTAGAAGATATCATAAGCTGTCTATCTACGACATATTCAGAGAAGACTTGCCTGAAGCTGACTGTTTGGTATTGGAGGTTGTCCGCTTGCTGCTCTTCCTCGTAGAGCTACCCATTCACCTAAAAGAAAAAGCAAAAAGGTTATTGAACAGCATACTTCTTTAACATATTATCAATATACAAGTATATATATATCTGTACATAACTTTTTTTGACAGCTACCCTTTCAGTAAAATTCATCGTGTGGTAAGTTACTAGCCATATCTATTGAATAGAACTGACTTGTTTACAGAGGTTCTAACAAATATTAAAGTTACCTGTTTCTGTATCTTGCATAAAATTCTCTGTCAGCCATCTTCTATGTTGTTGTAGTCTCTGTTCCTCCTGCTTGTGCTGCAGAATTTCTCGTTCTTTTTGCTTTCAGACAAAATCATGATAAAATTAAGTACCAGACTTAATCTGAAGCATTCTTAATATGATAATCTTTAAGTATTCCTACTAAACACTGTTGATTATGTGTAAGGGCAATATGAGATCCCCCTTGTGTGTCCACCTATCATCCTATGGCTATTGTTAAATAGATTAAAGGTAAGAAGCAAAGATTTAACAAGAAAACACAGGGAATATACCTAACTAGAAGAATTATTCCAATATCTAGCAAAATATGTAAGATATATCAATGTTGTAAGTAAAGTGTTAGCTTAGAGTTTGTTTAGATTTCTCTATCAAATCTCTGTGATAAGTATTTTTATACTCAAGTATAAAAAATCTGAAAATTATCTATGTTTTTAAATCATCCAGATTATTTGTATAAATTAATAAAAAATTAAAGAATCAGTATCTTGTAACTTATGTTAAACAAAACTTGAAAATCTGGAAAGAAAAACATCTTCCCAAGAATCTAACAATATTTCACCATCAAACCTTCCTTCTTATATAACTAAGTAAAAAAAGCTGAAATAATACAAGCTGTTTCATACTCACTTTCTGTCTCTCCTTCTGCAGTTCCACCTCTCGTTCTCTTTCCAACTCCTGGCGGAGGTTGATGTCGAACACCTCCTTTCCCACACCCAAGTCTATGTCCTGTCTCCATAGCACGTCTATCAAATCCAGATCCTGTAACATAACAAACCACATGTTATGTAAAATATAATCATTTCTTTGTGTGTACTTTTCCTTGTAATTAAACATGTACATTAGTCCAGGAAAGGATCTACAACTGATAACAAGTACTCCCACATTAAATTTTTTATTGCAGCGTTGGCATATCACAAACACAATTTTATTTTGTGACACATACAGACATGTATAAATGTTAGGTGGAATCACTTCAGATTACTTTTGAACACAGAACTCTTGACTTCAGAATGACATTCAGGATATGATAGTACGGATATATCTGATAATTGTCAACAGATTCTGGGAATGGTTTCACAAGTGTACAAGTGTTATCTAAATCCTTGTGTACAAAGACTGCGACCACATGTAGTGTACAGGACATGTACCTGGAGACCTTACACAGGTAATGGTGTGAACAGGTGTACATTTAGAAAGACATTTACTCAAGTTCCTGCACATCTACATCTGCTGGACCTCAGTGTCCTACATGACAGGAGTATGGAAAACCACAAATGTTTCAAGTCATGTCATCCTTTGAAAATATTTCTCTTATTGAAAGCAATAAGAGAATTCCAAAAAAGTATGGAATTCTACTCATTTAAATATGTTGAAAAAATAGATAACTTAATAAAGAGCACACGAGCATCCTGTTCCTGGTACATTTACATAGAGTATACACTGCGGAAACACAGAATTTCAAAAATTCTGGGTAAACAAAACCACATCAATTGCAGCAATCATTGGGGTGGTGTACCTCAATTCATAATATTTATATTGTACCCATTAGAAACACCAGATTGAGAGTTTCCAGAGAGCGAATCAGTAAACATCACAGGGGCTGAGGAAACAAAAGTATTATCCAAATCTTATAGATATATTTAAAAAGAATTTCAACTGTTTTTGAACACTTTGTGTACCAGGTATTTTCAAATTCTTTGTCGAGTAAGAAATATGATTCTGTGATCTATATTTAAATCCACATCTCCCTGAAACTCAACGTTTGACTTAGATATTACCATTTCGTACATGTAAAGTATCTGTAGTATTACATGTTATATGTCATCTATTGCACACAGGGTTCCAGAAGAACAAGGTCCCAGTTACCAACGCCCTTTATCTATATTGATTCAGGATGTCACAGATTCCCGTACAAATGCACCTGTATTTTATGTACCTAGGGCTGCACATCCTGTACCAGCTCTGGTTGTTTGACATCTTACCACATTGGGAGTGTAGCTGTCTGGGTGTTAAATATTGATTATAAACATGGCATTTTCCTAGTAGCTACCAAGAGGAGTGGACTAGTGTATGACCACAAATCCTGAATGTAAGATTTATATCATGTTTTTATATTTGTAGAGTTGACTATATAGACTGCTTAAACAGGAACTGTTTATTTTATCAACTATCACACATAAAGATGAAGACTTTCCCAGATCGTGGTGTTTAGATCCGGCCATTCTAAAACATCAACCCGGATATTTGTTTATGACCATTGATTCTGTATCAAGATCTATAAAACACACTAATAGACAATCAATGTATATAACTGCTAGTGAAAGCAGGAAGTTTTGTCTTTCTTACAATCAGTACAAAGAAAATTAAAGTGGGCTAACAATTTGAAATCTAAAGAGTATGAAGATTATATCAATCTTTGCTAAAAAGTTGTTTTTGTTTAATCTGTTTTAACCCCTTTCACATGTCAATTTACTCATCAAACAGCATGCATATGGTGTACATTTGAAAATAAGATAAAGTTGGAATTGATTTGAGGGGAAAAAAAAAACAACTAAAAAACTATAATTACAATTCAAGTGATAAATTTACAAATTGACTTAGCATCTAAGAGCCTTTACATCCACATTTACAGCAATTAAATCTGACATATCCTCAAGCTGAAGTTTACTAACATTTAATGCTTTTCAGGCCCCAGGGTGAGTTTCTGACAAACTTCAATCTATTTTGCCACTATATATGGTAATTTCAGTTGTTTGTTATAATAACAGTTCATATTTTTAAGTAAAATATACCCAAGACTGTCATTTTCCTACACAATGTACTAAAGTAAAATTGTTAAAAAGTAAGACCCTTTACCCTATAATTTGTATGGTTGTAATGATATGACACATTTGGGTTAGTCGATGCCAAATCTCTAGTTCAGCTTTTATGTTCATCAATCTCAACCAAAATGAAATCAGCCTTAACTTTCATTTCATTTTCAAGTGTTTTTGATTAAAAAAAAAAAACCTTATGACATGTGATTTAACATCTACTCTGTCCATCATTCACCAGTATGCTATCAACTCCGGTGTCCTTAAGGGAAAACATCAACACAAGCCCTAGACAATTATTGCTATCCATTTACATTTATTTTAACGAGTTCAAGTACGTCCGAGTTGGTTTGTAGCAACCTTAGTAATCATAACAAATCATTAAAAGATGTGCACTTTTAGATATTCTTACTGTTATAATGTCACAACTACCACAGACATTCTCATAATGCATTAAATTACTTTTAAATCAATCAAGACAAGGTTTTTGAAGGTGTTATCACAAAAATTTAAATGAGAACAAGTGCTTGTTGTAAAATAGAGGACTTCAGTTAATTTCAACATCAATATTTTAAGTTAGATGATTGATGATAGAGAGCTGGTTTTTCCAATCCTGATGACACAAGTTGGCCCTTCCCAACCTTCATTATCATGTCATATATACACCTGTAGTATTCCTGTGTATTGAGTCAGGTGAGTACAAATCCATGAAACAAAGTATGGTTAGCTAGGATTTTTGTTAAAACTCACATGGACATTCCAGAAATTAAACAAATGAAATTTTTATTTGGAACATACTGCAGAGATATCAACCATTTTAAACTGATAGTTGCCTTTTGTTATCTGCAAACTGAAAAGAATATCAGAAAATTTAGAAACGAGAATAGTTTTAATACAAATTTGATAAAGCTAGTTGACTTGAACCTCAGAACAAGGACAAAACAGTCCTTGTTTGTCACACCACAACCAATAAACGGTTTCTGCTCCATCAATCAAGCAGAAAACTTCCTCCGTAATGGGCTTCTATAGTTTTCCATTATATCAGAGCAACTGACCCCAACATTAAGCTTCCTGATGACCTAGAATGTTATAGATCCTCCGCGCTCGAATCATTACCGCAATCAGACCCATGTAATTGTGTGGGATTTTAAGCCGACAACAATGCCTCTGTTCCATACCAATGTCGTTCAAACCAGAATTAAAAACATTTCGATCCTCCGAATAACAAGAGATTTGAAAACCTACAAAGCAAGCTTGGTCCCCTGTTCATAAAAGCTTTCTAATAAGGATTCAATTTACCTCCAAACCTTATTTGATCATACAATAGATTTATTCTTGTGTATTGACGACACACAGATAGAAAGTATTTCTGCCCCAAGGGTACAGAGGCCTTGCCAGTAAACACCAGATACAGTACTGTACTTTGTCAATGATGAAAGCCCTATAATAAGCCACACCAAATTTACTGTGAAAAAGACCTGAAATTGACGAAGACTCTTCAACTATTATATATACTAAACAAGCCCCCATATCGTTACATCTGTAATTACCTCTACAGGACTGTGATGAATGTGTGTCACTGAAAAAATCAATCCCGGTAACATCTAAGTGCTAAAATGAAATATTGAAGTAACAGAACAAATTCAGATTTTAATGGCCTCCAGGCGCCTCAAACCTCAAGACTCCTAAGCTTCAGCTCATTCTTTTTAAAGGTTTTTATTAAAATCAATAAAAAATGTAATGGTAAAGCCCTGCTTAGCGGTCCAAGGATAATCTATAATATATAGTGTAATGATATATTCAAAAAAGCTGACTTTTCTCGTTAAAGGGAACAAAGCCCTGAAGACTATCAATATAAGAGAGAGCTGGTAAGTTAGATGATATATGTGTGCAGTAACAAACTTGCCCTTCATCTGGGCAGGTGACTGGGGTTCGATACCACAATTAGACATGATAAAGCATGAGGTCATCTGCCCAACCATGTGGGGTAACTTCATGGATACTTCCATTGTAAAGACTCCCTATCACAAGTGTTTCCAACCACACCAACTAAAGTATAAGCCGATAGCTTTCTTCACAATTGTTGTAAAATTAAGTTTACAGCTTGACATGTGTGGGATTGGTACTCCTCTGAAAGCTGTTCATGACTTAACTGTATGTTATGACTGTGCTTTCAGGCATTTTAACTCAATTGCTCTGGATTGAACAGTTTCTTGTAACAGGCCTCCTTATGATATGGTGTTCAGTAAAGTAGCCACCACTTACTACAAGGTGACCCTATGGCCTTAAAATGACCCAGGTTGTTCATATGACACTAGTTACAAATTAAGTAATATGAGCAGCACATCTTCACCTTTTACAGACAAAAATTCTGTATCAAAAAACTTTCATGTAACACGAGCACATTCAGAATAGAAACTTACAAGATGTATTAACAGTGCTTAACAAAACCAACCAAACCACTTTTATATATAGTTCACAATATGAACTATAAAACTGCGAATGAGAAAATTTGTATCACAAATTATCTAAAAAAAAACCCCAAATTAAACTTGAATGCCCTTGATCAGTACACAGCAGGTGTTTCATGTGGATGTTAATGTGTATATGTTAGCTGTTTTACTGTATAAAATCTGTAAGCCTGATGTTCTGAATGACTTAATTATTACGCCTGTGTCTCGCCAACCAACTCGCGACACAATACATAGTCCAATTCAGGTGTCGCAAAACAATCTTATAAATTTTAATTTCAAATAACTGCGTAGAGTGATTGTTAGACGACGATTGCTGTCGTAAAAACAGCCAACTATTTAGTGATCTATCAAATGCGTGTCCAGAGTACACAATGACCAGCATTTCGCAACCAATGTCAACTTTTTTTTTAGGAATGTTGATTTGCAAACTGTATGCCCATGGGTTATTTTTAATGTCTATTCAAATATGTATGAAATTTGTCACAACTTCACACACATGGGTCAAATGTCCACGTTTAGTATTGTGATACAGCATTGCCTTATTCATGCTGTCTCCTACTGAAAATTTACTAATATTGATATGTAAAGCAGCATCGTTACACATACGTCTGAATTGATATCAAATTAGAACTAGGGTAGATGTTCTTCTATTCATTATGTATACATTGGTTAGCTTGCAACTATACTACATTGTACATGTGTTGATTAAAAATCTGAAACCTCAATTTGATACTCTTAAACAGATCTTTCCAAGATTACTGATAAAATTTTGGTGTAGATTTTTTTCTGTGTTCTGACTCACAGCCAGATCGATATCACAGGTAAAAATAACACTCGTTATGTGTGTCTCCAGTGGTGTTTTGGTTCTTTTTACCTAAGCGATAAGGTGAACTTCACCTGTAATGCATTTCAGATCAAGGTGTGCCTCATTTTACTTGTAACTTGAGTCGTGCCACGGTAACCCCACAGCTCTATGAAATCTCTATCATCTGTTCTCTGAAGACGTCTGTGCTGTATACTTACAGGGCAAACAATCTACCCAGGGATGGATGTCCTTGGCAAACCAGTTTTATGTACAAGGGGTAAACTGAGATCCCATTTACTCTACTTAATTACGTACAAATGTATTCCATTTCACCGCCCAGAGAGATTGAGAGAGAAGCATTCCATTCAGTGACAGATCGCATTGACTATATTTCTATGGAATTGCTTAATTTTTTATGTAAATTTTGTTAAATACCCTCTGGCAAATGTTGTTTAATCAAATGCAGAGATGAAAAAATGGAAATCTTACGCTCTTCTTGAAGACATTTATGAGGACGGTTTTCAAACATAAGACTTATAGTGTCTAATGTAGATAAAAAAAATCTTCATAGATACATTTTGTATCTAGATGTAATTTCTGATTAATGGTGGATATCTTTTTAAAACTTTCCAATTAAACAAACTTTTATTTGATAATTCAGCGTTTTTTTTTTCCTTTTAGGGGGTTTGAGAGATATCGACAATTCATTCTTTAATACAACTGTACAATTTTAGAGGAGTAAATATATTAAGGATGAACAGAATCATATCAATGATGTGTTTGTTCTAGATGTTAACCCCTAACACTGCCCCTTTAACATTTATAAATCAAAGCGATTTGCTTTTGAGTTAATGACATCAAAAATTTTAATTTGCAAATTTTTTCTGACATATATCTTTTCACCTGGACTTCAACTTGTTCTTGATATGGAATGGCTGTTTCTTAGCTCAGAATTTTTCTTTACATGAATAACTTGTACATATACTTCATGTTATTGATTTGTAATCATTATGCCCTGCTTTTGGATGATATATCTTGTACTGGTTGGCCTTTTGCGACCATTTGGCCTAGTTTTACCAGGACGACAAGTATATGTGGACATTTGGTGCACTATGATCATGCACAGAGCATATGTACCTGAACGGTAGAGGTCTGATATCAGCATGTGTTCCCCCAAAACAATTCACAAAAATATATGCCTTCTATTACTTTGCCTGGTAAAGCTTAACTTCATATACAATTAGTTACATCTTACTGTAAATGCTAAATGACTGTCTCTAACTTAAGTTTAATTCTTCAAGAAAATACATTACACTGTACTTGATATACAACAGAACGAAGGATTCTAAACTGAAGACAAACAAATGAATGACATATCTTAATACAAATTGAGAACTAAAATAAAATGATAGACATTTTCTGCAATTCTTGTCAGGAGCATTTTTTTATCATAAAGTGGTATAATCAATGTTGTTTACTTTATCTTTTACAAACAGTCTAAAGCATTTGAGCTACGATGATGTAAGGTGATCTTACAAACAATACACCATTCCAGACAAAAGGTAAAGACTTTTATACTTACCACATAACAATTCCTAGCTATAAACATTCATGTTTCATTGATAATCTTAATGTATTGTTAAAAGATTTATACTGCAATCTAAGGATGTGCTATTTTCAGTAGAGATCCACTAAAATTTAATTATGCAACATTAAGTATGTTTACAGTAGCCATTTTAAACTTTTTAATTAATAATTTAATAAATTTTTAATTTATATGCGAATACTTTACTTGCAACTTTGAGACTTGTCTTCATACAAGTTCAACGTTAACATACAGCTAATACTATATAAACTCTGACCTAAACACATAAAATTCAAATCTGGAATCATTAATTGTAAAATAAGTTGAATAAAAAAATGATGAAAATATAATATCAACAAAAACTAAGATCTGCACATTTATGTTTTAAGAAGTACTTCACATGGTCTTGGTCAATCAAAATCTCATTTCAAGAATTGATGTCGTAGAAGCTTTGACTACTTTCCAGTCTAATTGTCTAAAGATTCGGATCAGGATACAGGTCAACACATATGAAAATACTTAAAATGTTTCTTTGCAGGGATTATCTGTCTAAATTGTTGTTTATATCAATTCTAAGTACAACATCATTGTGGAGATGCTTTGACAAGTGAGGGCAGATAGACTGATCCAAAAGTTGTCAGCATATTTCCTTCAAATAGAGATTTGGATCTAAGTAGCCATCAATCTGTGCTGAATTATCTTGTAAAGGTAGGATATCATCATGTGACCAATGATTTTATTTCATGGTAATATTACACGTGAAGTTGATACCTGGATAGAGAATATTTGATAAACTATTGTAACTGTTACCATATTTAACAACATTCTGACATTACCAACAAACTCACTTAGAAGTTGATCAATCATTATCATCGTATTCTCAACTTTACATGTTGATGACACATTTGAGCTAGTCATTATCATAAATTTCTCAAATGTCAAAATCGATCAAATGCATCAGCCTCAATAGAAAAGATGGCTGCCATAGTTTGGCTAGTGTCATAATTATAGTCATGGCAACAAATTTGCAATTAATGGGCATGCTAGCGTTAAAATGATTGTCATGGTAACACAATGGCAATTAATGAGTATGCTAGCTTCATAATGATTGTCATGGTAACAAATTGGCAATTAATGAGTATGCTACCGTTATAATGATTGACATAGTAACAAATTGGAGATTAATGCGTATGCTAGCGTCATACTGATTGTCATGGAAACACATTGGCAATTAATGAATATGCTAGTACCATAATGATTGTCATGGTAACATGTTGGCAATTAATGAGTATGCTGACATCATAATGATTGTCATGGAAATGAAATGGCAATTAATGTGTATGCTAGCATCATAATTATCAACATGGAAACATATTGGCATCTAATGAGTATGCTAGTGTCATAATAATCGTCATGGTAACATGTTGGCAATTAATGAGTATATTAGGGATCAGATCAAGAAAATTGTCAAACAAATATTTGTTACATACCTATTACTTCAGAATGTAGAAAGAAAACATGTGATGACTTTATACTTTCCTTTTGTAGTTTGTAGCATGGCAAACTGAACAGATACTTATACAGTGTCATGGTTCTTTTTGTGAACCTCATGCACAGATAGAATTTATTAATACAATTTGCATCTACTGCCATCAAATATTTAGATCTAAGAAAACTGTTTTCATTTCAAGATTTGAAATATATTTCTGATACATGTATTGACTTTATCACAAATACACTCACAGTAAATTTTAAGTCTACTGTCAGGACCCCGTATATCAATAAGTTGTTCTCCAGCCTATATTTATTCATTACAATGCAAATCACTGTGATTTATACTGAACCCTATTAGAAGCTGACATCTACGTATATAAAGTGACAAAATTGTAACAACTTGTACATCAGTACTTCAGATTTATTCCTGTTGTGAGGCTAACACAGGACCAGACACAAGTAAACAATTTGTTTCCTGTACATCTTATAACAATATTGATAGTCAAGGTTGTAAGATATTGCTTTTCCCAAAACATATACACAAACGTTTGCCCATTGTTACATCATTAAGTTTTTTTTAAAATAATTTTCTAGCTGAACTTATTATTTGGATGAATAGGTTGTGTGTACATGGTAATAATTGCTTAATTATCTGTATAATGACCTCATGTTAACGGGACTTTTTGCCAGGGCCTGTTCCCAAGTCCTGGTTTACTGTTAATTACATATGGAACAAAGGGCCATGTCTACAAAATGTGGTGGTAAATGTTGTTAGCGGTCAGCAGGATTAACTTAGGTGACACCAATTAGATAATGAGGCAGTGTATTCCTTTAGCAAAGCTTTGTTTATGTTGCCAGGTGTTTCTGTACCTATTTGCCAAATAAAGCAATCCTACTTATGGCATACCTAAAGGATCTCTGAAATTGGGAGATTACATAGGATCAGGAGGTGGGGCTGAGGAATGAACATTGAGAAACTCCTGTCTGAATTGGTAAAGTTGGCAGGTATGAAATAAAATCCTTACACATTCATAGCATTAATTTCCCTTGACAATAATCATTTGAATTTCCCATTACATTTTTTAAAAAAAAATTATTTGAGTAATTGACTCGTTGTAATTTTTAAACATTGTTGAAAAATAATATCAAGCACCAATTGCAACCTATTTGTCCCATAGATTGTTGAGAAAAGCCTGTTTCTGCTGAAAAACCTATGGCTTGTACCTGGACTACCCAACATAAACCTCTAACCTGCAACCCAACAGTGGAGGGCTAGTGATAAATGATGGGAAGACGCCATTACAACATGGTCATTGCAGCCCCAACCAACTCTTCATGTACCAATTCAAATCTTCTTAAACATTATTAAACAAGAAACACCATACCAAGTATTAGGTATGCATGTTGCCACATGAATGTAGCATAATAATAATACAATAACCAATTTTAAATATGCTTTTGATAAACTCTATTTATCTGGCAATTTCTAAGTAAAGACCACATCTGTACTTTTTCTATATTTCTGGCTGTCATAATGTCAGTTATCCTGCATCTGGCACTGCCATTGTCGGACTATGCCTGCCACATATATTTTCGCTGTATTTAGTTCAGAAAAGAGCTGTGTATTTTAGCATGTGTGGTAATTTGATAGAATTACTTTCTGAATTTACTTAAATATCAAGTTTAACAATATAAGTAACTGTTGAAGTATGTCATTTTACATGCTGTAATGAATAAGTTTATTTATGAAAATTCATGAAATCGCTGCCATATCCATTGAAGTTTGGAACTACATTTCTGCATGGAGCAATTATTTGACATACTTCACCAGGCAAAATTGAGCATAACATCGTCAACAGGCAAACAAACATTGAACAACGTAATTGCTGAAGTTTCCATTGGCTGATTTTCAATCAATGTTGCAGGATAAATAGAATACATGGTCCGTGTCATAAAATATAAGCCGTTTTTTGGCTCAGACAGGAAAACAAAAGTGGTTCTCCAAAGACTCACCACTTTCATCTTTCTACATCCTCGCCAAAATACAGCTTATAATTTAAGACGCTGCATTCTCTATATATTATAGTTTCACATTAAGTAATATCAAACTGAGAATATGATTGGTCTGCAGAGTTTGAAATATTGGAGCATATGTATGTATACTGGTATATCAATTTCTATGTTGTACCATGAAGAATTTCGAGAGAAAAATATTCGTCTTTCTCTTTTGAAAATTGCACGCCTTTCTTTTCATTTTTGTTTGCTATCATGAATAAGGAGTTTCAATAATCTTTATCAATGATATCAATTGCATGTCAATTAAGTTGATGTATGTATCAAATGACAAAGAATTTTAACTTCAGTTTTAAGTTATATCTAAGATATGTACAAACAAAAACACAAATTACAATACATAATGCCAGTGTTTTTTAGGCCTCAGGTATTTGAGTCCTAGCCACATGCTTTTCCTGTTAGTCTCACTTAAACTTTGAAAACCAACTATATCTTTTAGTATTGGGAATCCTGAAAAAAAGTTGGAATTTGTGCTCTGGTCTTGTCTAAAAATATCCCAAAAATATAATTGATAATGCTGAAGACCTTGGCAATAACTCTAATAAGACCTAACAATAGATTATACAGGTCATCTTTCTAAAATTGCTTTGTTTTCCTGATGTAGCCAATACCTCAGATGTCAACTCCTCTGTCTGTTGTTCAGGTGATGCTGCCTCTGTTTCCCCCTCGTCTTCATATAGAGACATCTCATTATGCACATCACTTTCAATTTCATCTTCCTGGTGTATTGTACCAGTCAGGTGATTGTCAAAATTTTCCTGGACCACCCCTTCATCTGAATTTTCATTATCATTATTATTGTGCTGATTGTTTAGATTAATGACAGGAACATTTTGTTGAATTAATGGTGACCTGCTGGCAAGAAATGCAGAAATACCTCTCCCTCCATTGTTTCGCGGATTTGCTGATCCATGCCAGTTACCAAACCGACTTAATGATCGCAAATCTTGTATAATAAGATCAATATTATTGTCTAGTGATTTCGGATGAATTCTTCCATGAAGTGAATCTATATAATTATTAAAATCAGTTAACGAATATGCAACAGTTTGTCCGTATAAAATCTCTTGTACTTCAGGATAATGACTGTAAGTGTGATCAACTACATTATTCAAATCTGTCCTCAATAAACTGAGAAGAATTGCGATGTTCAACAATCCGTCAGTAAAATACTCCTTGAATCTCATCCCAGCAGCTTAGAAGGCGTTTTCAGGATAACGAAGTATGGGTCTATAACACACCCGAAATGGGCTCATACGTCCATGTTCGAAGGTAAACAAAGCACTTTGTTCTTTCTCGATTCGGCCATGAAAGTTGTAATTCCCCAGTTGAAAACCACGTTGCAGACACAGAGTACTGCTTAAACGATTCCTCAGTTGAAGTTATTAGTCATATATATAAATATAAAGGTTTATCTGAAGTCCCTTCAAGAGAATCAAATTTGGTTAAACTCGATGAACGAAGAAGGTGTTTTGTTGTCTTGTGTACTTGGATGCCATGACAGTTCCTTTGCGGTTAGGCGTGCAACATGTCTTTGTCAGTTAAACAAAATTTTCCAATACTTTCTGTGCATTATTTGACTTGTTATGTTATATCTCAGCACAATATGACGAAATGTCACCTGAAATATTTACAAACATTCGAGAAAATTCCTCCAAGTATGTCATGTAACAGCGGAATTCGTGTGTGTGAATCAGCGAAATAGAAATTGACGTCATGTTGCACATGCGTAAGGTGTAGTTTTCCTTCGATTAATTTACTTCCGGTGCACGATATTGACCCTCACCTGTCAAAGCTAGTACAAAACATATAGCCACATACCTACCTGAGCTATAAAGCGTCATTTAAAAAAGAACTTTCTAACACATCCAGTTAAGATAAACGCGAGTAAATGCCAACATTAATAAACAAATACACACATACAAGTGATCACCTCAACATTGAAATATTGCATGAAATATGAAATGTTACATGGAATCAGGTCATCGGTTTGCATTTCTTCACAAGGGCGGGCGAGATGAAGCAAATATTATAATACACATCTCGTCAACGATACACAATCTTACCTGCGTAATAACGCTGTTATTGTTATTGCCGGGAACACACACCGGCTCTAGCTTAATCATGTTGTCGTTTTTAAGTGTTGACGATCTTCTAGTTATGACCTACAGAGCTTAAAGCTCAGGGACTGTTCCTTAAAACACCAATAAACAAGAGAGATTCCGTGTAAATCCTCGAGGTAGTGTCATCAAATCACGATTGCTGTAAATCCCGTGACACTGAAGTGAAAATCGACTACATAAAATCCACTCATGAGCGAACACAGCTGTGACAATCCCGTGCACATCTAGCGCACTTCACTCGCGTACATGAAACCCCTCACACAACTGTACATACTGTAAGCTAAACTGTGTCACCGCGATTGAAGTCTACGGGATCTGAAACGAGTGTTCATTGGTTCACCGTTAGTCACGTGGTGCGCTAATGAACAACCCTCCATGAGAGTACATATACGTAGGTACACGCTCAGTGATCACCTACATAATATATTAAATATTTCAGATATAATGTCGTTCATACGAATTAACAAATCCACTGTACTGGTGTGTTTCTTCCAACGAAAAAAACGGACACCATACAATTTACAGCAGATCCATTATACAACAGGCGTTTCGATAACATAGGCGTAACTGATCATCTGTGAGACGAAGTGTTGCTTTCATTCTTCCAAGTGCAAATCAGTAAAACTTGTTTTATTTTGTTTGCCTATTTATGGAAAGGAAAAAAATCGACAAAACAGCTGATGTTTAGAAGAAATACCAAATCCAATATTTCTTGACTCAGGTTTTTAACCACAGAATTACAATATGGCGATACATATTGGTACAATTTTCTATTTCAAGAATTAATACAGGTGAATATAATATACTTCTGTTAGTATTTCATTTCTAGAAATATTAACCCCTAGTATTCCTGTTCTAGGGAAATTTATCCTAATATTTCTGTTCTCGGGATATTAGCTCCGAGTATTTCATTTCTATTAACCCCTGCTATTCCTGTTCTAGGGAAATTTATTCTAATATTCATGTTCTCGGAATGTTAACCCCCAGTATTTCTGTTCTCGGCATGTTAACCCCCAGTATTTCTGTTCTCGGAATATTAACCCCAGTAATTCTGTTCTCGGATTTTTAAACCCAATACCTGTGTACGGTCAGATTTCAGTTTTCTTTTAGTTTGTATCATATACTTGCTTGATTTACAGTGGACGCTTTTAGCCATCTGCATGAAATCAAATTAATTGGGATTATTGTCATTAAAATGGAAATAAGAACATGAAATTGATTCCTTTGTAAACTGTATCTTTATTAATTAAGAAATGTTCTATCATCACCTGATTATTGTTTTGATAATAAACGTAAATACCAGGACAGATCTGTGATAATAACAGTATAAACTGAAGGTAATTGTTCTGCTTCCTGAATTGGATTGTCAGCTATCTGGATTTAGAAATAAATAAATAAATATTTTCATGATAAAACGATCCCATGAAGTACTTACTTTATGACTATACAGTAATGGGTAAAATATACATACACCGTGTACAGCTATACCTAACAAGCACCCGAGTGTTTATTGTAGTGTGATAAATGATCCGTACACGTATAGCTTGGGTACTGACAATGGCGCTTTGTACCAGCTTCATGTCATTATATAACTAATGTATGCTTAATTCTCGTAGTGTATGCCTCTACTTACCTACACTATACCCCTAACTGTATGTATACCCCGTACATGTAAATGATATCTTTGGCAAACTGCCATCCAATGCGCAGATGTGCAGAAAAGGCCCTCAACTGGGTAATGAGATATATTTGCAAAAGAAACACAACCCACCTGATAAAGGCTGAATGAGGGTATGGAAGGGGGGTATCTAAAATACATAAAGGGCAGAAAGTAGATTGGATGGGGTATAAAGGAAACAGACGGAATTGCTATTGAAAACGGGGTATACAAAGGACAGAGTGTAGAGCAGACGAAATATAGAGGGGCCAAATTGTTGAGGACAAGGCGGTAGAGAGGGATGTGCTGCTAGGAGGGAGTATAGAGAGGAGGGAGTTTTGAGGACTGACACTTTAAAGGAGAGTGTTGTGGGGAGGCAGTATAGAAGGGATTTAGTGTTGAGTACAAAGGTAAGCGAGAGGGAGTGTAGAGACGAGGTGGTTTGTGGAGACGGGTGTGTAAAGTGTAGAGGAAGGCAGTATGGAGGGGACAGAGTGTTGAGGACAGGAAGTATTGAAGGGAGGGTGTGTAGAGGATTAAAGGGAGGCAGTACAGAGTGGATTGAGTTTACAGGGGATGCAGTATAAAGATGAGGGAGAGTAAAGGGTATGGAGTGTAGAGGGCAGACATTGTAGGGAAAATGGATTATACAAGGGAGAGTATAAGGGGGATGGATTATAGCGGGCAAGCAGTATAGAGGGGATGGAGTGTAGAGGGGAGGGAGAGTAAAGGGGAAGCAGTATACAGGGGATGGAGTGTAGAGGGGAGGGAGAGTAAAGGGGAAGCAGTATACAGGGGATGA
The DNA here is from genome assembly GCF_031769215.1 of Ylistrum balloti. Taxonomy (NCBI): domain Eukaryota; kingdom Metazoa; phylum Mollusca; class Bivalvia; order Pectinida; family Pectinidae; genus Ylistrum; species Ylistrum balloti. The sequence continues at coordinate 140,274 of NW_026782973.1, forward strand.
AGTGTAGAGGGGAGGGAGAGTAAAGGGGAAGCAATATAGAGAGGAGGGAGAGTAAAGGGGAAGCAGTATAGAGGGGATGGAGTGTAGAGAGGAGGGAGATGAAGGGGAAGCAGTATAGAGGGGATGGAGTGTAGAGGGGAGGGTGAGTAAAGGGGAAGCAGTATACAGGGGATGGAGTGTAGAGGGGAGGGAGAGTAAAGGGGAAGCAGTATAGAGGGGATAGAGTATAGAGGGGAGGTAGTGTAAAGGGGAAGCAGTATAGAGGGGATGGAGTGTAGAGGGGAGGGAGAGAGTATAGAGGGGAGTAAAGGGGAAGTATAGAGGGGATGGAGTGAGAGGGGAGTGAGAGTAAAGGGGAAGAATTATAGAGGGGATGGAGTGTAGAGGGAGGGAGAGTAAAGGGGAAGCAGTATAGAGGGGATTGAGTGTAGAGGGGGGAGATGAAGGGGAAGCAGTATAGAGAGGAGGGAGTGTAGAGGGGGGAGATGAAGGGGGAGCAGTATAGAGAGGTGGGAGTGTAGAGTGGGGAGATGAAGGGGGGAGCGGTATAGAGGGGATGGAGTGTAGAGGGGAGGGATATGAAGGGGAAGCAGTAAAGTGGGGATGGAGTGAAGAGGGGAGGGAGAGTAAAGGGGAAGCTGTACAGAGGGGAGGGAGAGTAAAGGGGAAGCAGTATAGAGGGAATGGAGTGTAGAGGGGAGGGAGATGAAGGGAAAGCAGTATAGAGGGGATGGAGTGTCGAGGGGATGGAGTGTGAAGGGGAGGGAGAGTAAAGGGGAAGCAGTATAGAGGGGATGGAGTGTAGAGGGGAGGGAGAGTAAAGGGGAAGCAGTATAGAGGGGAAGCAGTATAGATGGGAGGGAGAGTAAAGGGGAAGCAGTATAGAGGGGATGGAGTGTAGAGGGGAGGGAGAGTAAAGGGGAAGCAGTATAGAGGGGATGGAGAGTAAAGGGGAAGTAGTATAGAGGGAATGGAGTGTAGAGGGGAGGGAGAGTAAAGGGGAAGCAGTATAGAGGGGATGGAGTGTCGAGGGGATGGAGTGTAAAGGGGAGGGAGAGTAAAGGGGAAGCAGTATAGAGGGGATGGAGTGTAGAGGGGAGGGAGAGTAAAGTGGAAGCAGTTTAGAGAGGAGGGAGAATAGAGGGGAAGCAGTATAGATGGGAGGGAAAGTAAAGGGGAAGTAGTATAGAGGGGATTGAGTGTAGAGGGGAGGGAGAAGAAGGGGAAGCAGTATAGAGGGGATGGACTGTAGAGGGGAGGGAGAGTAAAGGGGAAGCAGTATAGAGGGGATGGAGTGTAGCGGGGAGGGAGATGAAGGGGAAGCAGTATAGAGGGGATGGAGTGTAGAGGGGAAGCAGTATAGATGGGATGGAGTGTAGAGGGGAGGGAGAGTAAAGGGGAAGCAGTATAGATGGGAGGGAAAGTAAAGGGGAAGCAGTATAGAGGGGAGATCGTGTAGAGGGGAGGGAGAGTAAAGGGGAAGCAGTATAAAGGGGATTGAGTGTAGAGGGGAGGGAGAGTAAAGGGGAAGCAGTATAGAGAGGAGGGAGAATAGAGGGGAAGCAGTATAGATGGGAGGGAAAGTAAAGGGGAAGCAGTATAGAGGGGAGATCGTGTAGAGGGGAGGGAGAGTAAAGGGGAAGCAGTATAAAGGGGATTGAGTGTAGAGGGGAGGGAGAGTAAAGGGGAAGCAGTATAGAGGGGATTGAGTGTAGAGGGGGGGAGATGAAGGGGGAGCAGTATAGAGAGGTGGGAGTGTAGAGTGGGGAGATGAAGGGGGGAGCGGTATAGAGGGGATGGAGTGTAGAGGGGAAGCAATATAGATGGGAGGGAAAGTAAAGGAAAAGCAGTATAGAGGGGATTGAGTGTAGAGGGGATGAGTGCAGAGGGGATGGATTATATAGGGTATTGAATATACGAGAGAAAATGGAGGTGGAATGAGAAGCTGTTTAGAGTGAGAAACGAGTTTAGAGATGACGCAGAACACACAGGCAGCGGACAGGAGACGGATCTGGAATGATGTACAATTGTAGGAATGATAGAGTGACGACAAATACAAGGATACAAAAATGACAGACGTAGGGAAAAACAAGTGTATATGTGGACTGAACAACATTAATTTATAACGAGTGTTGGGGGGGGGGGGGGGGGGGGGGGGGAGGAGCTTGTGGATTCTAGCTGTTTAGTCGACAATATTGTCAAACGTTTTGTGTTTTTTTTTCTTGTGTAAAACTATATAGGTTCACATTTTGATTTTCTACAGGGTCTTTAGTTTCATCAAAAGCGTGCATGTTTTAAAACTTTCGTGATTTCTTGTTCACGAAAGGCAGAGAATGTAGTGATCGTAACCCCTGAAGTATCGAGGATGTTGTGATCGTAACCCCAGGAGTATCGAGGATGTTGTTAGCGTAACCCCTGGAGTATAGAGGATGTCGTGATCGTAACCCCTGTAGTATCGAGGATGTAGTGATCGTAACCCCTGGAGTATCGAGGATGTTGTCAGCGTAACCCCTGGAGTGTCGAGGATGTAGTGATCGTAACCCCTGGAGTATCGAGGATGTAGAGATCGTAACCCCTGTAGTATCGAGGATGTAGAGATCGTAACCCCTGGAGTATCGAGGATTTAGTGATCATAACCCCTGGAGTATCGAGGATGTAGTCGTCCTTACCCCTGGAGTATCTAGGATGTAGTGGGCGTTACCTCTGAGTATCGAGGATGTGTACGAGTATCAATGGATACGTGTCAGAATCCTGTGATATGGTTTGCTAATTAAAGAAGTTTTTGTTTCTATTGAATTTGCGTTTCCAACAATTCTACTGCACAAAACGGTCATCTATACACGACACAGAAGGTACTGGTATGTCAAAGTGTATTCAAACACTTGATGTGTAATAGCACATTCAACAATATTTATAAAGGAATTCATAAAATACCAACAAGACGCTCTTCATTATGTTTTGTTCGGCCTAATAGTCAAAACAACAATGAAAAATGGATTTAAACTTTCTAAAATCCATAGCTGTATTGAAAAAAGTTTTCCGTGAGGAAGTCGATTGACTCGAGCGCATGTGTTGCGGGTGATATATTGAACAAGATTTGAGGTCTCGGAACAATCAGATAATTTTCTGCATAATTTTTATTTTGCTATGGCATGCTCATACATGTAGTATGTACATATGTTTATTGAAACTACATGTATTATATATTGAACATCTTTTGATAATCATTCAGATGAGAGGATAAGATAAGTTTTGAAGAAAAATAAGCTACCACAATTTTGTGAAGTCGATCAACAGACTTTGATTTTAGATATCAGCCCTGAATTCCTAACATGCAATTTGTGAATGAAAGTATGCTTCGCTTTGTAGAAAAAAGTTATCGAAAATTTTCGATTGAACAGTTCATTATTTTGCCAAATTTCGCTATGTGGTTCTAGAAAGACTTTTTAACAAAAATAATACGTTATGTCCAGATTAGATTGTTTTTCAAGAATTTAAAATATCTGCTTTCAACTACTATACTTTTTGTTTTGTAATATCATTGCAAAACTTAGATGTCCTCCTGAAACTTTCTCACATTTGATGATATTGTGAACCAGCAATGTGCAGGTTAGCCTTATCTACCTTACCTCTTTATAATGAACAGTAACTTGTACATAAAGAAAGGACAGTTAAACAGAATATATATTTCTTTTGTTGATCACAAATGCACATAATTTTTTTTTAGAAAATGTGACCACCTCCCCCATCCCCACCCAAACAAAAACAAAACAAATCAAACTTAAAAAAAAAAGCTGACGATGTATAGTATATACATATATATATATATATATATATAAATATTAACTCACCAGGACGTCTTCGAGTCGATATCCATAAATATGACACATATAAGCATATAAGTACAATGCAGACGTCCTTTGATCTTTAGAGTCACTAGGATTTGGTTTTCCATTATCTATAGCCTTCATATTGACTGTGTATAAAAGAAAACTTCAAATGTACTCCACCATACTGTCTCCCCCAGCGTCAGGACTATGACTGATGTGTAAAATATCATGTGTACGGACATCACAAGGTCAAGTGCAACTGAAGTTCGGAAACCCCGTCTCCTCCCCTTCTCTCTGTTGTTGATAAAAGTCGTTATTAATAGGACATTTTGTCGGACGCTGGGAACCAATCACATATGAAGTTCCTAGAAACCGTTGCCACCTAAGTCGTGTTTTAGGAAGAAAACAAGTTCATTGAGAACAAAACAATTATCAAGTCTCACGATTATTTTCTAACATCATTTTATTAATTATAAAAATAATGTAAACAAGACAGAATTTGCTTACGTATGAGCTGATGTTACAAAAGGTCTGCTGTGCGATGGAAAATGAACTTTAAGCGTAAAATTTCAATGTACGTGCCGTCTTGTCGTCTTCGTTAGTTGTCGAATTAAGTCTGCAAGTACCCAACGTTAACTCACCAACTACTTTACTTTTATTGTGTATTGAAAAACATATATTTTTTATTATTTTCTTTTCTTTTAGTTACAATTTGTTAGAAATTTATTTAGAAATTATAATTTGTTTGACTGACCACAGAAATACATTCCGGTCTACAGAAAATTACTTTAAAATGATCAAGAGCACAGGGGAGACATGAAAATGAGCATAGACGCTGTCGATTATACAACCAGTGGTACCAATGTTAAACCTTCTTTTTTGTATATGTCTTGTGAGAACTATTGTATCTCAATAACTCCTCTGCTATTTTCATTGGGAGACTCCGTTATTAGTTTTTTTCTCTTAGTGTGAGTAGTGTATGCCTTTTGTGAATGTTTGTAAATAAATAGAAGACAACGGGATGATTTTTATTAGTGGAATTTGAAAATTGGTAGTGATCATAGAATATACAAATTTACCTCTAACACATGGCGGAAGTACCAGTTTGGTGTTGGGCAATTGTAAAAATGATGTTGCATCGAATGACAAATGAAGTAATGCATTACATACTGTATATAAAGAGATGATGATGGTGATGATGATGGATCAGGAGTTCTCAGAATCTTCCGAAACTCTGAAACAATGTGTTCTGTGTTCTAGCAATTTGAAATCATAACTAGTAAAAATTGGAAATTAGAGTAAGAAAATAGGTGATTTAACCAGCAAAAAAGACTTTAATTCATACTTTGACGATTGTACAAACGACACACCAAAGCATGGCATCTTTCAATGCAAATCTAGTTACAGTAGTGCCAAGCAATGAGTCTGCATCATACAGCTGTTTCGCCCTTCTAGGACTGGCCACTTAAGGGCCTAAATTGAAATCAACGACAGACTCTTCTGCATCAGCCGCTTATCCTGATCTTTTCCTACAACGAAAGCAACGTGGACAGCTTTCCACCACCAAGCTATATGTTAAGCGTGATGATTTCAATTTCCTTACTGCGAATTTTCCATTTCTTCATAGCAACAACTATGCATCCCTTACCTATGGTTTTTACATGTCGCAGTTGATTATTTTGCAAAGGTCTGTTCCCATTATAACGACTGACAGAAAAAAAACTTGTAGCACAGGATTTCAAAGATGAAGGCTGATGAAAATTATGTGGAAGTCTTACGGTCGTCATGATGAACTCATTGAAAGATATAATTTTCTTTGTACGATATGAAGCTGGATGTGTTTGATGCCCGTTAGTTTGTCTGTTGGTTCCGTTGTACGATATGAAGCTGGATGTGTTTGATGCCCGTTAGTTTGCCTGTTGGTTCCGTTGTACGATATGAAGCTGGATGTGTTTGGTGCTCGTTAGTTTGCCTGTTGGTTCCGTTGTACGATATGAAGCTGGATGTGTTTGGTGCTCGTTAGTTTGCCTGTTGGTTCCGTTGTACGATATGAAGCTGGATGTGTTTGGTGCTCGTTAGTTTGCCTGTTGGTTCCGTTGTACGATATGAAGCTGGATGTGTTTGGTGCTCATTAGTTTGCCTGTTGGTTACATTGTACGATATGAAGCTGGGCGTGTTTGATGCCCGTTAGTTTGCCTGTTGGTTCCGTTGTACGATATGAAGCTGGATGTGTTTGGTGCTCGTTAGTTTGCCTGTTGGTTACGTTGTTATCTATCTGTCCTCATATTCGAGATACATTACTTCATTGGATTGACAAAAATTTATATTGCGGATGTCGTCGATGACACAGGAGACGTTTATTGTTCTAGAACACCTGGTCTTATTCTCCGCGGTACTTTTTAAGAGTCTCGGATCAATTTTTGGTTTGGTTCATATTTTGCTTTAGTTTAATTGATTTGATTTTGGATTATAACTTTGTTGACCTGTTTTGGTGTTTGTCGGAGGTTTTGTTGAGGTTGAATTAGTTGATGTGTTGGTGTTTGTCGGAGGTTTTGTTGAGGTTGAATTAGTTGCTGTGTTGGTGTTTGTCGGAGGTTTTGTTGAGGTTGAATTAGTTGCTGTTTTGGTGTTTGTCGGAGGTTTTGTTGAGGTTGAATTAGTTGCTGTGTTGGTGTTTGTACTGAGGTTTTGAGGTTGAATTATTTAGCAATACGATATTTGTGAGGTTCAAATTGTTGAAACTGTTGGAAAGGGTGTTTGAGAAGGTTTTGTTGAGTCCAATCAATCTGATAAGTTGTGATACTTAAAAACAACAATACAATTTTAAGTTGCTGTTTTGTTGGGGATGACGATGTTATTTCGGAGGATTTTGTTGAGGTTGGATGACGATGTATATTTGGTAAGAATGCTGTTTTGGTGCTGGGGATGACGATGTTGAGGTTGAATTAGTTGCTGTTTTGGTGTTTGTCGGAGGTTTTGTTGAGGTTGAATTAGTTGCTGTGTTGGTGTTTGTCGGAGGTTTTGTTGAGGTTGAATTAGTTGCTGTTTTGGTGTTTGTCGGAGTGAGGATTTTTTGAGGTTGAATTATGCTGTTTTGGTGCTGGGGATTGATGAATTATTTCAGTTGAATGCTGTTTTTGTTGGGGTTGACGATGTCTATTTCAGTAAGAATTAGTTGGTGTTTGTCGGAGGTGTTGTTGAGGTTGAATTAGTTGTTGTTTTGGTTGTTGTCGGAGGTTTTGTTGAGGTTGAATTAGTTGTTGTTTTGATTGTTGTCGGAAATTTCGTTGAGGTTGAATTAGTTGCTGTTTTGGTGTTTGTCGGAGGTTTTGTTGAGGTTGAATTAGTTGCTGTTTTGGTGTTTGTCGGAGGTTTTGTTGAGGTTGAATTAGTTGCTGTGTTGGTGTTTGTCGGAGGTTTTGTTGAGGTTGAATTAGTTGCTGTTTTGGTGTTTGTCGGAGGTTTTGTTGAGGTTGAATTAGTTTTGTGTTGGTTTGTCGGAGGTTTTGACGAGGTTTTCAGTTGCTGTTTTGGTTGGATGAGTTCTTGTTCAGGTTGAAGAATGCTGTTTTGGTGCTGTGAAGGTGTTGTTGATGTAGAATTAGTTGCTGTTTTGGTTGTTATGGGAGATTTTGGCGAGGTTGAATTAGTTGCTGTTTTGGTGTTTGTCGGAGGTTTTGTTGAGGTTGAGGTGCTGTTTTGGTGTGTGGATGGTGTTATTTCGGTTGAATTAGTTGGTTTTGTTGAGGTTTTGTTGGTTGAATTAGTTGCTGTTTTGGTGTTTGTCTGTTTTGGTGTGAGGTTTTGTTGAGGTTGAATTAGTTGCTGTGTTGGTGTTTGTCGGAGGTTTTGTTGAGGTTGAATTAGTTGCTGTTTTGGTGTTTGTCGGAAGTTTTGTTGAGGTTGAATTAGTTGTTGTTTTGGTGTTTGTCGGAGGTTTTGTTGAGGTTGAATTAGTTGTTGTTTTGGTGTTTGTCGGAGGTTTTGTTGAGGTTGAATTAGTTGCTATTTCAGTTTGAATGAGGTTTTGTTGAGGTTGAATTAGTTTCTGTTTGCTGTTTTGGTCTGGGGATGACGAGGTTTTGTTGAGGTTGAATTAGTTGATGTTTTGTTGAGGTTGAATTAGTTGCTGTGTTGGTGTTTGTCGGAGGTTTTGTTGAGGTTGAATTAGTTGCTGTTTTGGTGTTTGTCGGAGGTTTTGTTGAGGTTGAATTAGTTGCTGTGTTGGTGTTTGTCGGAGGTTTTGTTGAGGTTGAATTAGTTGCTGTTTTGGTGTTTGTCGGAGATTTTGTTGAGGTTGAATTAGTTGCTGTGTTGGTGTTTGTCGGAGATTTTGTTGAGGTTGAATTAGTTGCTGTGTCGGTGTTTGTCGAAGGTGTTGTTGATGTAGAATTAGTTGCTGTTTTGGTGAATTAGTTGCTGTGTTGGTGTGGGGATGTTGAATTAGTTGATGTTTTTCGGATTTCGGTTGAATTAGTTTGTGTTGGTGATATTGTCGGAGGTTTTGTTGAGGTTGAATTAGTTGATGTGTTGGTGTTTGTCGGAGGTTTTGTTGAGGTTGAATTAGTTGTTGTTTTGGTGTTCAAAGAGAAAAGGTTTTGTTGAGGTTGAATGTGATGTGGTTTGTTCTTGGACCTGGTTATCAACCGGAGATTTTGTTGAGGTTGAAAATTAGTTGCGAAGTTATTTTTGTTGCTTGACTTCCCTAGTGGAATTATGATCATTAATAAAGAATGTAAACTGGTGAAAACGAAATGGAAAAGTTATCATTGTAAAAACGAAATTAAGGATATTCGGATAACTTTAATAAGATGATTTTAATGAAACAAGAAAATTTGCCATAAAAGAATTCAAATACAATTTAATTTTTATTTATTGTTGATGATTTTCCCGAGGAAATTCTTTCATTTATGCCCCTCAACACAATTCACGAAATATATTCTAAATACTCATACAGTGATTAATTAGGTGCTTTTGTTCCTATAGGCTTCAGTATTAGCTATGTCCTTCCACATATTACTGTTTTTTCAAGCCACAAGATTGTCGGTAGTACATCGTGGAGGTCATTCTGTAGAGATAATCATTGTTAATATTACTGGATTTTCCTTTGTCGTTTGCCATCTGTTCTTTCCGAACAACACTATTTTATTGAACTTTAAATAGTGTTTATAGACACAATGGTATCTCTTCGTAATGGCATTTCTGCATCGGTCCGTGATTGGTGAGTTGACTTTCAAGATTTTATCTTACAAACTATTAATTGAATCTTCATTACTATGACGACCAGTGATGACGAAAAGGACAAGATCCTTTAATCGAGTTTAATATGTATTTAGCAATATGATATATCCTGAGTGAGGTTCAAACTGTATCTAGAAACTTAGGAAAGGTAAAATGTTAATGAGAAGGTACACGTTGATTAACATGTCCAATCAATCTGATAAGTTGTAGATACTTAAAAACAACAATACAATTTCGGTAAGAATGCTGTTTTGGTGCTGGGGATGACGATGTCTATTTCGGTAAGAATGCTGTTTTGGTGTTGGGGATGACGATGTCTATTTCGGTAAGAATGCTGTTTTGGTGTTGGGGATGACGATGTCTATTTCAGTAAGAATGCTGTTTTGGTGCTGGGGATGACGATGTCTATTTCAGTAAGAATGCTGTTTTGGTGCTGGGGATGACGATGTATATTTCAGTAAGAATGCTGTTTTCAGTGAGGATGCTGTTTTGGTGTTGGGGATGACGATGTCTATTTCGGTAAGAATGCTGTTTTGGTGTTGGGGATGACGATGTCTATTTCGGTAAGAATGCTGTTTTGGTGTTGGGGATGACGATGTCTATTTCAGTAAGAATGCTGTTTTGGTGCTGGGGATGACGATGTCTTTTTCAGTAAGAATGCTGTTTTGGTGCTGGGGATGACGATGTCTTTTTCAGTAAGAATGCTGTTTTGGTGCTGGGGATGACGATGAATATTTCAGTAAGAATGCTGTTTTGGTGCTGGGGATGACGATGTTTTTATTTCGGTGAGAATGTTTTTGTGGGGGATATACAAACTTACAAACTATTAATTGAATCTTCATTACTATGACGACCAGTGATGACGAAAAGGACAAGATCCTTTAATCGAGTGATTAAAGGAAAGCGAAAGTCCAAAGTCCAGTGAAATTATGTTTATAAAAAGTAAAACCATGAGAATTAAATTTCATTGTCATGCTGTCTTGGAATTTTAGTTACATTTTAAATGTTTTAAAATGTTTTACTTAATATCATTTCCTTCGGCAAGAACTATACCATGTCTTCACGGAGACAAAAATAAACATTGAAAAAGTGTAATGACAATATGCATTTTAAATGGACCGTGGGAACCTTTAAAACTGATTATCCTTTAGGAAGCTATGCAGCAGGAATCTTTTACATATCACATCTTGTATTTGCAATAGATAACCAGGTCTGACGATATCAACATCAGTGATTAATATTATTTCCATTCGTTTATTTAATCTCTGGAATTATGGGTCTATTGCATATCCCCATTTATATTTAGATTGTTCTTTTTCACAGTCGTCTCCTAGGATTCAAACCCTTGGCCATTAGCAATACTGACGAGTCTTAGAAACAATTGTATGATGCAGTCTAATTCATCACTTTGGCACTACTGTATCTAATATTATATTTGCGTTGAAAAATGCTATTCACTTGTGTACAATTTTTGGCGCACATAACTATTCGAAGGATTAAAATGTCCGAAGTCCCACAGAAAAGGTTTTATCTAATATACCTCCTTATTTAAAGAAATAAGTGTAGAAGGCTTCAGTGAAACTGGTAAGAACTGCAACAAAACTTAAAACCAATAAAACAATCGGAAGCCGTAACTCTAGCTCAAATCCAACGGCATCGAAGGACTTATTTGACCTAGCTTCATTTCGCTTTATACCTGTTTGTTGGGTTGGCCCAGCAAGCGATGATGACCAATGGTTTCATGATGTCTGTGAGGGAAGCAAAAACAGAATTTTGATTAAGTAAAACCTACATCATCATACTTATTAATCAATTCCAATTAGCATCATCTACTTCATGACACTTAAAAGGAAATGCTTACACACATATCATTGGGAAACATGGAAGAATAAGCCCAAGAATTTCGGAATGGTAAGCGGCCTCTGCAACACCCGCATTGTAAATCTAGGTCATTTTAAATATGTCATCTTTCAAAATGAGATAAATATTTATTACGACGTAAAAAAGGCATACAAACAAGCATTGAACACGACAAACTTCAAATCGGCAAAGAAAATGAAATTACTAGAACTGGCTGGAAAATAAGGAAAATAATTCCAGTATATGTTGTATGAAGAGCGTCATTATTATCTGTCGAAGTTGCAAAGTATCTCTGATAATTCAGAAGCTAGTAATTCAATATCGAACTCTTCAACAGCGTATCTCTGGTCACACACCACGATCATAGGTGTGATTCGTCAGCAAATGTAAACACTTTATAACAACAATGAATTTCTGAGGTCTACATGAGAAATATTGAATGCATATTTTTCATTATTATGTTAATTGATATGGTTGTCCATCTCTGTGTTACTGTTCTCTCACCAGCCTTGGTTATATGGGTGCCAAAGTGTTATCCAAAGAAGTACGAACACGAAAGGGAAAAGAAAAAAGAAAATACACAAACTGACTAAGGAACCTTCAGATTAAGCTAGGTCTTTCCAGTGTCAACCGTGAGGAAAATGACCAGTCTCCATGTGACTGTTTAAGTTCAACACGTAGACACATCAGTCCGCCGTATGTACGTGTTCAAGGCATAATCTCACCAAAATAAAGTAGGCGGTATCTCATGATTGAAACAAAAGTTGTTTTGTTCCTTGCCTAGCATTGTGGTTTTAGGTCCTTGCTTATCATTTGTTGTTAATTGGTTTAAGTAGATGACCTTGTGTAATGGTTTCACCATCATGTAATATATCTTCGTGGGGCAAACAGCATTTCTTTGGGAATTGTTTGTAACAATCAACTATGTAGAAATATGAACGTAGGTGATTAAGTGAAACTTTGTTCACTATAATCACGATAAACATACATATGGGGCAAGGATGATCAGTCAATATTTCTTTCATTTGGCATCGAATACATCTTATTGTGTGTTTTTTTTTTGTTCATTTTTTTTTGTTTCGCTGTTTGGTATTGTTATGTCTCTGTACATTGTAAACACAATCACGTCACGATTAATCCGGTGTTATAAATTTTCACATTCTGTTAAAGAAATTAGATGAATGATTCAGTAAGTGTATAATCATGACCATTTTATAAGGAAATGACTCTCGGTACATATGTACCGTGGACAATATAGGAAGCATGTGTGTCAGTACATATGAACCTTAAATTCTTGCAGATATTGTCATTGTTTTGTATCGAGAAGTGCTTTCAGTGCAAAAAACTACACCAACCCCTCTTACCGAGTAGACAGGACCTGACTATAACTATGACGTCAAAAAACGGAAACTACCAGTGACCACATCGTAACTCATTCAGTGTGGTTTCCTCAGCGCGTTGTCAACTTTCTTACAATACAAAACCGACATTTTTGTACGCATGATATTTGTTGTTTTCCATCATTTGGGAATCAACAACATATGAAACTTGTCGACAAGTGGTTAAACATTTCTCATTATCTTCCTCGTCCAAACCCCATTGTTGAAACATAACTTTGGGTTTTTCTGTTTTCAACATTTAACCTCAAACCCATATATGTTATTGCAAATGCAATCGAAATACATAAATCTGCAATAATCAAAAGGATATTTGTGTTTAATTCAGCTGATCCGATCGATCGATGACTTACAGAATCGGTGACGTAAATCCGATAATGTTGTCATGGATACATAGATGTATATTCAATGTGAGATAAAGAATGGCCACCATGGTCTCTCACCTGCTCACGCCCCTACCTCTCATGTCCCTATCACGTTACTGACCTTAACGGACTGCTGTTGAAGACGACATTATCATAACTATGGCGCAGTTTCGTGTGCGTCATATGGTACAACTTTCGATATAATGACTGGTGCGGGCATGCATTGGTGTGGTGGATCACGCCATTGATATTGACAAAAGTATATTTTGTGTTTTTATGGTTTCATATAAATACAGAAAGTACAGAAACATTAAAGCCACTGATTTTCAACATAAATAAAAATAATTGAAATTAATGCTCAGTATGTGATAGTTTACAAAGATAAATTGTAATCATTATATTTAAATTCTATTCCAAAATGAAAAATATTTGGAGGTGCTCTGCAGCTATGTACCTGAGACCAGGGAAGATTGTACAAAAGATACACAAGTGAATATCACATTTTAATAAAGATTAAGAGTTAGGTTTGCACTAGTGATCTGTTAAAAGGAAAATTCCTACTTTTGTCGTGGCTAGTTGTAAGTGGACGACCACTCAATGGGATAAATCATCGTCACAGTCTTGAAATGAATCACACTTTTTTTTGTGTGTTACTAATTGTAGACCTGGCCTCTAGTGGTCGCAATACTAGAAGCGCGAGCGACTAAATCGTTAAGTACACTATTGTCGCTATAGGTTTAAACTAGCGTTATCTTCTTTCCCTGAGCATGTATTAGTAACATGTTAATACTTTATATTTTCAATAACTTGATACTCACTCGTGTTTGATAATATCCGGCCTTTTCCAATTGTGTATACTCGAAATCTGACTAAAAATCAAGCGACAATCACGCGATTCTGACAACATGTAACTCCTGTAGAAATCAAATGGTATGAAACAGATACAAATATAGTTCTTTGGGGTACTAATAAACGATAGTACAAATGATCCTATACAATCTGTATAATTAGATGTTTTCATTAGTCCAGCCAAACTACATGTATTCAAGAGACCATTGGTTTCTTAGTAATCTGTTTTCGAAGTTCCTATTTTTCACGCCTTTATTCAATTTTGAGAAAACAGTGAAAAATAATCTTCAGAAGGGGCCCTTATTGTTATCCTGCACGTACGACAAGGTGTTTCTCTGGTATTCTTCTTTTGATATGTGCTATTGAAGCAATTTATCACATATATACTATAATAACACGCATCACATACCATAGCTGTTATATCACATGTGTTATATGCCCTAACGGAGTTGTGATTGGCGGACAGTTCAAATCGTTTTTCACCAAATAATGAGACAAAGAGCGAGAATATCTACAATGGAATTTTTGTGTCAGTCTACCGATGTGCTGTTTTCAGAAATATTTACAAAAAGATATAAGTTATGTCATAAGCAGGATCATACATTCGTTACCATTTCATATGATATTTATGAATCTCGTGTGTTGGTTTTAACACACTTGTTTTGATTTTCTTTGTTTGTTTTTGCTTTTTGTTTATTTGTTTATCATTTTGTCATAAACATCACATTTTCTTCAGCCAATTAATACTATTGAAGTTTGTAGTGTTATTGTGATATTGTTTAATCGAAAAGTAGAATTCATTATTCATTTTGATTTTTCTCTACTGTGCCATACCATACCACACTCCAAAATGAAAAAAGAACTCTTTTATCCAATGGATAGTTATAAAAATGTATTTCAGAAACTGATGAAGTGTTTTATAAGTAAGTGGATGTGAATTATACTGGAATGTGTTTCGTAAAATGTACGTCTAAATCAAAGCCGAAATGTACCTAAATACCATTGGCATTCTCAGGGAACATACTGTGTTCCTGTCTTACGATATCAGACATCACAAAGACTGCATAATCTGGGGTTCTCTTCTGTGTCTTATTTCAAGGAGACAATGAAGAGACCATAACAGATACATTGTCCTTATAACTTTTGTCAAACTTGTCAGCAGATGACGCAGTCGTTTTGGCGAGCACATTAAACCCCGTAAACACAAAATACACAATTCTAACTCTTTGTAAAACACCCTTAAGTTAATGCATGTATATCGGTATTAATGAATTTTGAACTGTAAGAGTGCTGCCTGCAATAAATGACGTCTTCTTCAATCCTTCAAATCGGATATGTTTTACCTCATGGTACGAGGGCTGATTGATAAGTTGTGAGCTTGGTATTGAAGAAATAAAGCAATTAGGTTCTTTTTCAGCTCTACTATTTCCTGTCTATTTAAGTCTGTGTACCCGAAGGCTGGATTCATTGGTCAGTTTATGTCAAAGAGGCAGCACTCTAACATAAGCAAGGCAAGTGACTTTTGCAAAATGGATAAAATCGCTGTTTGAGAAGTGATTCGATTTTTAGCATAAGAATGGTCTAGTACCTAAAGATATCCATACTGATGTGGGAGCAACACTAGGGAATGATGCACCTTCACATGCTGCAGTGAAAACGTTGGTGGCGGAATTTATGTGGGCAGGCAGAGCCTTGAGGATGACACCAATCCTGGAAGGCTTGTAACGGTTGCATCCCCAGAAATTGTCAATAAGTCCATGATGTGGGAGTTACAGACAGATATATAGCCAGTACAGTCGGGATTTCACAGGAAAGAGTGCATTACATAATTACATGTTGCCATGACAAAGCTCTCAGACCGTTGGGTACCAAGATTTCTTATCAGAATCACACCAGTCGGAGGCAAGAAATGTAGCAGAATAACTACAATATTCATGAATACGTAAGTGATTTTACTTGAACAATAAAAAAACAATTATCCTGATCATACCCGATAATACCTAAAATTAAAACCACGTTTACGTACGTGCATATTAGTGCATGCTGACATAAAATTGTTCTCGGTCGGTACATTCCAACCTCAAATTGATGGAGACATGTACTGTATATAGTATTAAATGTTGCGTGTAACCTAAGCATTACACAGACATATATCTAAGATCCTCTATTCGAGCTTGAAGTATCTTTGTTTTTTTCGTTATTTTTTCTTTCGGTTAAATGTTTAATGCTAATCTAAACTTTTCAAATTTTGATATCTACATTCGAAATAAAGATGTTTCTGTTGTTTATAGACAGTGATAAGAGATTAAATTCAAACTTGAACATAAACCCAAACCAATCAGATAAGTTATAAGTTGCGCTATAATTATCGTCTTTGTATTCAAGAATTACATCGCACTCAAGTTTATGATAGATTCCGACATGTTTTGACACTCTCTTTAAAACATCAATAGAAGACATGTACATCCATAACGGATTATTCCTTAACCTTATTTTTCATTTCAACAAATTTTATTGCTCAATATAAACAATTGAGGCAAAGGGATCAGGCATCAGGCATAGCCTATTTAAGCCTTCTCCAGTAACTTCCGTTTGGCAACAATTTAAATCAAACAATAAGGTTTCTAAAAACTAAAATCTATACAGAACTAGTATACAGTAGAATACAATTGAATACAATAGTGTCTCCATTTCCCCACTATATTACATCCTAATACATTTCATTCAAATCTTTTAGTGTCAATTATGTATTCTGAGATACTTTGTAATAAAGAAACATTTATTTCGTTACTGCATTCGTGACATCCATGAAGCAAAACATTAACATTATAGTGATCATGAGTAATATTTTGGTTTATTAACTGATTTTGCAGAATAATTCTTGAATGGTTATAAAGTGGACAGGTCATAAAGTAATGTTCTGCAGATTCCTGTCCAGTATTACATGAACACATTGGTGAATTATTTAAGTGATCAATAAAAAGGTCAGATTTCAAATTACTAGCCTCGTTTCTCAGTTGGCACATAATTATATTTATTTTTCGGTTACCACCCTTTTTGAAAATTTCAGTTGTATCACTGGCAATTTCGTCTTTATTGAATAATAAAGATTTAAATTGCGATTTTGAATGTACATTTGATAAATCAAAGTTATGAGCGAAAGCATTAAATTCTCTAAATGTATTCGGGAAAAAACTACTAAAATAGCTAGTTGTTCGACAAATAGGAATATTAAAAATTCTAGTGGTTCGTAGTTGATACCGTTCATTTTCACTTACATATAGAAAAGGTTGCACAATATCTTGTAAATATTTTGGAGTCATGCCACGAAGAATCTTAAACATTAATAAAAGTTTATGTTTTTTACGCCTGTCAGAAAGAGTTTCCAAGTTAAGTTCTTGATAAAGCTTGAGGTGGGAGGTGCCTCTGCGCAATCCTGTAATAACTCTCGCAGCTTCTAGTTGTACTGATTCGATCTGTTGCTTACATTGATCAGGACAATTATCCCATAGCACATCAGCATATTCTAATATTGGCATTATATATGTTTTATAAATTTTCAAAAGAGTGTTCCTAGATACTTTATTTTTTAAGGTTTTTAATACATTTACTCTTTTAGAAGCTTTCCCATATATATAATTGACATGATGGACCCATTTACAATCATCAGAAAAAAATACGCCTAAATGTTTATGAGTTGCACTTGAGTATACAGGAGTGTTATCAAAAAATATAGGTGGGTGTACTGATTCTCTCTTCCTGGTAAAAATCATAGAGACTGTTTTTGTGGGATTAAAGTTTATATCCCATTTCTTACCCCAATTACTTATATTCAACATATTATCTGAAATTTTATTTGCAGCTTCAATATTATTATTGTCAACAATTTCACTTAAGGACGTATCATCTGCAAATAATTTAATGTCACTGGTCACTATATCTGAAATATCATTTATATATATAAGAAATAGAAACGGGCCTAAAACTGACCCTTGTGGAACGCCGGCATTTACAGATTTATAGGTTGAAAATATGCCCTCAGTTAAAACCCGTTGTTTTCTTTGTGATAAGTAGTTAGTAAACCAATTAAGCAAATTACCTTTGATACCGTAGGATTCAAGTTTATATAGTAACCCTTCATGCCACACTCTGTCAAAGGCCTTACTTATATCACAGAATATAGATCGTACTTCTTGTCCTTTATCTAAAGAATTCATGATATTGTGATAAATCGATAACAACTGATTCACGGTTGAATCTCCTGGAATAAAACCAGATTGGTGTTTAGAAATAATTTCACATTGCCGAAGATAGTTGTATAAATATTTGAAAATAACCTTTTCTATTATTTTGCTGAAACAGGAAGTAACTGAGATGGGACGATAGTTTGAAACTTCATTTTTCCCGCCTTTCCCTTTATAAATAGCATTGATGTTAGCAGTTTTCCAAGGTAATGGGATAGAGCCAGTAGTCATAGTTTTATTACAAAGAAGAGTAAGAGGGAGAGTAACCTTATATCTATAAGCCATACACACTTATCATTTCGTGATGTTATTTCATATATCTATGCATAAATAGTCTTTCATTTCAATTGGCACAATAGGTGTAAGTGGTGTTCTGTCTATACAAAAACCTCTTCCGCTCTTAGTGATATTTAAGTGCAATGAGTAGATGCTTGCAAACTGGACACGCCTTCTTGTTGAGAAATATGAGAAAAATCTGACGATTTTTAGGTAGGCAAAGTGGGCAAAAAATACAACAAAAATGTGTATATGTGCATTTTATTTTTACAGAAATGAAATTTTTTGACGGCAAAAATGATTCTTCATTGAAGTTTCTTTGAAATGAGACATTGTATGCCAATACATAATATACGACTCTGACAACACCTGTTTAGAATCCCCACAAGGCTGAATGCAATCTATTTAATCGTCTCGCCATTTTTATTTTATTTGTGTATTGCATACTTACGAGTCTTTAGCTGTCGTATCAATTCTTTACAGATAGTTAGGGATAAACATGAACACATATCACTTCACCTATGATACAAATATAATCGAAAATATCGACTTGGAATTTACAAACTTTTTTTATTTTGTGTCAGATCACATTGATTCCGCTAATCAGTACATATATCCAGAAGAGAGAGGCTGAATTATTTCAAAGTGCACTTTTTTGTCTCGTGTGAGTATCACTATACATTGACTAATGGTGTTCCTGGCATGTATCACAAGTAAACCAGGTACTAATATGCCAACAAAGTTCAAATCCAAAATTGATCAAAAGATAGCATATTATGAACGAAGAACGATGTTCTTTTGAATATTTTGAATGAAGACATATATATATATATATTTATATACAGAAAGTCGGATTTTGCTTTCCCGCCATTAGCCAATATAAATATTCATAAGAAGCATTGTACAGGACGGCAATAAGTGAATGAGGATTATAAATGATTGCATATTACAGTCACATTTAAGAGAACATAAATTTCCAAATGAGATGAAGATAGAAGCCATTGAAACTTTGCTTAGTTTTTTTATAGCTTATCATAATCACAAAACAGTAGATTTAGAGCATATTAAAGAAGCTTCCCTTTTATAAGAGATGGATGCAACCGATTTACAATCTTTTTTTGGCGAGTTGACAATTTCATGACGAACTTCATCAATCTAGCATGAAATAAAAACTCTTGTATCATAGATCTGTATGATCGTGTAAACATCATCTTTGAAGTCTGAAGTGGAACATAAGTACGCGAAATTATCACGCCATGTATCTATATCTGGTGACATCACGATGCATATCACGCCATGGTGTCATGGAGTGACAAAATGGAAGCCTTCAACCAGCCACAGCTCTTCCAATTGCCAGCTTTATTTTCACTTGATAAAGAATCAAAATTAAAAGCCTGACAAATACACAAGAGGTACAAAGAGAGCAAATGTCATTTTTACAAAGAAACAATAATCAGGAGATTTCTGGCTATTTTCCTAATAAGGGATCAGTTTTGTAGTCCTTAACCGTGTCAAATTTGTAATAAGTCAATATGAAATACTACTATTAAGCACAACTATTATCACAACAGAATTGTAACAAATATCACAAAATGAGAGTAATTCTTTAAGTCGTTAACAGATGGACAAATTTATAACACATGTTTTCAAAAGATTCACGTCGATGAAGATTATTGGGAAGTTTGAGGGTCGTCCAAGTGATCCCATCGAGAAATATTCTGTTCCTTTGTACGATGTGAAGCTGGGCGTGTTTGATACTCGTTAGTTTGCCGGTTGGTTCCTTTGTACGATATGAAGCTGGGCGTGTTTGATACTCGTTAGTTTGCCTGTTGGTTCCGTTTTTCGATATGAAGCTGGGCGTGTTTGATACTCGTTAGTTTGCCTGTTGGTTCCGTTGTACGATATGAAGCTTGGCGTGTTTGATACTCGTTAGTTTGCCTGTTTGTTCCGTTGTACGGTATGAAGCTGGGCGTGTTTGATACTCGTTAGTTTGCCTGTTGGTTCCGTTGTGCGATATAAAGCTGGGCGTGTTTGATACTCGTTAGTTTGCCTGTTGGTTCCGTTGTTGTATATTTTGTTCTTATCTGAGAACGTGTTTTTCACTTACTTTGATTGAACAAGGATTACATGGCGGGTGTCATTGATGAAGCAGACGACGCTTACTCTACCGCAACATCTAATCTTATTCTCCGTGTACTTTTTCGTGAGTTTCCGTGTAAATCTTTCCTCTTTTTCATATTTTGCACTAGTTTTATTGAATGTGAATTAAGTTGACATGCTGGTATTTTCTCGTAGTTGTTTGGTATACTGATATGTCAGAGTCAGAAAGGCTCAATCATACAAAATGGCTACAGACTTGTAACAATATCAATCTAGGTAGATTTGAACAGTGTAAATAATTAGTCACTTTTAGCCAATATATGCAAGCACACGCATTTCAGATATTGTCAATTCGTATTTGTTTATAACCTGGCTCCATATTTACCAATTGTTGAAGAGATAAGAATAACTTATAGGCGTTGACAAGTCTCTGTCTAAAACAAAAGACCAGTATTGTACAGTCCACAACTAAGCCTGTATGAGTTGCTAATTAGTTGAGGTTAGAGGTTCACAGATTCGGGTTCTCAATTTTGATTGAGCAACAGATCATTTTATTTTGTATATATAGTGCCACCTGATTTGGTCTGACGATAAAGAAGACTAATGGAATCGTCATGCTTGTTTACTAAAGATAATGGCATTTCAAAATGCTCAGCGCTAGATGCCGAGTGTTAGACACTTCAGAACGGAGGGAAAAAAAACAAAATAAAAAAAAGCAACCAAAAAAACCACACACAAACACAAAAAAGCAGCATCTTTTGATATAATTATAAAGTATTAGATAGTGTAAAGACACATGATGAATAGCACTGCCCCACACAGCTGTGTCGTTCTTCCTGGACATGGCATGGAGGTTAATGGCCTTGAGTGTTGGTACATGGATAGTGGTTGAGGAATTAACTTAAGGGTTAAAGTAGGTATGTCCATACTACACAAAGCGATTAATCAGTAGAATCTTTCTCCTCTTTTGAGGTGCAATAGAAGATCTTAGCCAGAAGGGAGAGATGATTAAGTTGTAAAAAACTTTCACCAATGAAGGGGGAAATGATCATTATACTTAAATGAAGACACATAGCATATCAGTTCTTTTAAATAACATTCTTTGGAATTGTTCCCGAGAAGAACGGCTAATGTGATCTGGAAGCATTTTGTGAAACATGTTGCATGCAACTTCACATCTTTACAAACAAAATGACAGAAATGACTATCATCTCTAGAAATTTCCGAGACAAAACGGTTTTGATTTGATAAAGTCCTCTTACTTACACAGTAACATGTCACAGTAGACTGGCTTTAGACGTAAGACAGGTTAGGAGCAATCTGTATCTACTTAACATGTCACGGTAGACTGGCTTTAGACGTAAGACAGGTTAGGAGCAATCTGTATCTACTTAACATGTCACGGTAGACTGGCTTTAGACGTAAGACAGGTTAGGAGCAATCTGTATCTACTTAACATGTCATGGTAGACTGACTTTAGACGTAGGACAGGTTAGGAGCAATATATATCTCCTTAACATGTCACGGTAGACTGATGTTAGACGTCAGCCTGATTAGGATCAACCTGTAGACGTTAGCCGTAAGACAGGTTAGGAGCAATCTGCATCTACTTCTGATATCAATGCCTCAAGCATTAATGTGTATCAACAAAAGTGATGTAAGTTCGAGTGATATCTACTCTTATCAGTGCCTTATATCTTCAACGATTCATTGCCATTTCTATGATACAACTAGAAATATAAAGTAAGTGGTTTTTTTCGAATTTTATATAATATTCGTAAACCCGTGTTTCTGAATTGATTCAAAAAGTTGTTTTTTCTGTTATTGTTTTTTTTTTTTTTTTGAAAGAAGTTATAAGTTATAAACTGATTGTGAGTTCTCTTACTTTGGTTTTCAATCTACCTTGTTACTGTAAAATGATATATTTTCGAGGGACTTAATTCTCGTGCTTTCTCCCTGAAATTGCTATGTCGTGGTCAATTAAACTTTGATAAATCAACTTATACTAATTTTAAATAGTTCACTGATATGTACATTATTACTTTAATATCACTCCCAAAATCAACGAAAATAAATCTAAATAAAATACTGTTTTTACAGTTAATCGTTTTATTTGATTCCGGGAAAGAGCCTCGAATCCATTAAAATTCTTTTTAAATGATTGTATAAAAATATGTGTATATCATGTATCTGCATGTCACTAAGCAGGATATCCCAGAATGCACTAGTCCTCGACAATGCGTGATGATGTCTATATATTGTACTTACTTCTATATACTTACAAGGACAGGATATACAACCTGGTTGTTTGTGAATATATATTTTCCCTTTGCACTTAATACAAGTGTCGCATCCGCGGGCGGAACCCCTCTACGTAATGATTGGAAGATTTAAAAACCAATGAAATATGTAAAGTTAATGCAGAAAATACGATAAAATATTCAAATATATCATAGATCCACGTGTTATGAGAAGATAGTAAAATTAAAAACTAGAGCCCGACCTGAGCAAGTGGCTTTCACTCTTCAAATGACTTTTTCAGGTTTATTCACTTAAAAACATATGTATATACTTTGCATTCGTCTGTTTTAATTTACAGGGTGATATCTGCTTGTTCTAGTCGGTTGTTACATTTCATATATATGATTTGTGTTTTTACTGTTAAAAACATTATCTGACGCATTTTGCACATAAAGAGACAACACAATCAATACATATATCACAAAACCTATGTATTACTACGTCTGTTCTGTGGTAATGTTTCAATACATTATCAGCTAACGTCATCGGAGTATTGAACGATTAGAGACGACAACAAATTGAAAACGTCCTCATTCACCGCGCGGAATATAACACATTTTTTTCTCAAACTATACACACATTTATAATGATTAAAAATCAGAATTGTGCAAACACTGCGTTCCGTATTTTCGTATACCCTATATTTCCTTTGTCTCCTCCGTTCCTTTTGTATTTGTCTCCCCCGTTCCATTTTCTGTCCCCTCCGTCTTTGTTGTTTATTGCCCCCCTCGTTTCATTTTCTGTCCCCTCCGTCTCTGTTGTTTATTGTCTCCCCCGTTCCATTTTCTGTCCCCTCCGTCTTTGTTGTTTTTTGCCCCCCCCCCCCCGTTCCATTTTCTGTCCCCTCCGTCTTTGTTGTTTATTGCCCCCCCCCTCGTTTCATTTGCTTTCCCCTCAGTCTCTGTTGTTATTGTCTCCCCTGTTTTATTTGCTTTCCCCTCAGTCTCTGTTGTTTATTGTCCTTCCCTCCCCCGCGTTTTATTAGCTGCCCCCCTCCCCCCGTCTCTGTTGTCTATTGCCCCCCCCCCCCCCCCCGTTTTATTTGCCCCCCCCCCCCGTCTCTGTTGTCTATTGTCTCCCCCGTTTTATTTGCTCCCCCCCCCCCTCCGTCTCTGTTGTTAATTGCCCCCCCCCCCCGTTTTATTTGCCCCCCCCCGTCTCTGTTGTCTATTGCCCCCCCCAGTTTTATTTGCCCTCCGTCTCTGTTGTCTATTGTCTCCCCCGTCTCTGTTGTCTATTGTTTTCTCCCTTCTTCCTGATTTTTTTTTTTGTTTCCTCCATTCAAGCACATTGAATACCGGAGCTTGTCTGTTTGGAATTAAAAATAAAGGACACAAACCACCCAAAAATCCCTTTATTTTTTGTACATGATATATCGCTTTGTTGTTTATGATATTGTTGATGTGGTGATTGTTTGTCCTGTACATAATGGACCACTTATATATCACCATTTCAATATACTTTGTGGTAATATTCAAATGGAACATTTCGTTAATATCAGATTTATCTAAATGTTAAAGTCAAACTTGGAGAAGAAACATACTGGAGAGATTTTATAATTTATATAAAAAATTTAATGTACAACAAAAATAGCATCAAAGACGTAATATATTGAAAGACTTCAAAGTCAGTACCCGTATGATATGAAATTATACTCAATAGGTAAGTCATTTGACTCAGTAATGTCTGGGGCGTGTGTTTCATGTTTATTTAGTGGTGTTTCATGCTTGTTGATTAAATACTTGTAGTATGATTTGTTGTTGAAATAAACAACGCAAAAAACATATATACTATTACGTCTAACATTAAAAAAGACGGACAGTTTTTAACATTTAGTGCAGATTCATAAAACATCGAGATACGATCTCGAACACAATGGTCTAACTACCTGTGCCTTATTAACTGGGTTAATCACCCAGAACCAGCACTAGATAAGTACCTACATTCTAACTACTTTTCAGCGGGTTGTACCACGCCTGGTACATCCCACATTCTCGCAACTAGTGAAACTTTACATCTAACAACAAAGGGTTTAGAAAGTGGGACACGTTTTAATGACCCAGAAAAAGATTAAGTTTCTAATATAATAAGTTGAAATACTTACCATTTACAAAATGGGGTCAGGTTGGTTTGTTGTTCTGTTTGTATAACTTGGTATTATTTAAGTTAAGTAAAATGTCATATACACTTTCCTTTAGCATATCAGAAACGCAGGAACTATCTATTTATGGATATCAATCTCACAAGGGATGAAGCAAAAGATATAACAGTTTGTAACACCTTTCAGTAGAAATTAGCAAGTCTTGAACAACGAGCACAACTCAACAGCACACACAGAGATGGTTGGTTCTAGGAGTGTCCAGGCATGAAAGCGGCGGTAAAGAGGGATATCAAAATGAAAATGAACAAATCTACATATTAAAAGGTAAACGTAGGGAAAACTTCATTCCATAGATGTTAATTTTGGTGGTGGTGGTGGTGGGAGGGGGTGGGGTGGGGTGTTGTTTTGTTAAAATTAGATATAAAGTACCAACTGATATCCAATCCCATGTCTTTTAAGAACATGTTTGCCGTAACCAACAAGCCATGTTTTAATTCATTCCATTAGTGGCACGGTTCAGAATGTACATATGCATTTGATGTTCTCAAAAAACATCACACATATGAAATCTAGAATTGTGCATTTGTTATGACCATTTTGGATTTTCCTCAGTAGCTTCCTAGGTTTCGAACTTAGGGTCCTAAGCATCACTGAAGAGTCCTCGAAGGACGAAACAGTTGTTAAAGTAACATCTCTGACGAGTCCTAGAAGAACGAAACATCTGTATGATGTAACATCACTGACGAGTCCTAGAAGGACGGAACAGTTGTATGATGTAGCATCACTGACGAGTCCTAGAAAGACGGAAACGCTATATGATGTAGCATCACAGACGAGTCCTAAAAGGACGAAACAGCAGTATGATGTAACATCACAGACGAGTCCTAGAAGGACGAAACAGCAGTATGATGTAACATCACAGACGAGTCATAGAAGGACGAAACAGTTGTTTAATGCAGTTGTTTTATTTGGTTCTTCTCTGTAGAATGGTTGGCTGGGTATCGGAATGGTTTGTATTATGGATGATTGGATATTTGTCACATTTGACGTCACGGAGACAAAAGGAAAATAGTAAATAAGAGTAAATTTCTTTAGTGAATGCAAAGTCCTGCCGTACGAAGACTTGTCATGCGTTAAGAACTGTCAATAATAATGATATATTGCTAGTAAATGTAGGTTTTACAAAATACTTTGAATTAATGATGTGTTCTATACAAACTAGTGAAATAAACCGTCATAAACATCTATAGTGACATGTATTAGATATCACTTGGTTGACGGCTTCATGACAACTTAAAACGACGTTATGAAATATTTGAAATTTCTCTGAAAATAATTTACATGCATTTTCCTAAGCTTAACCGTTAAAAAGTGTTTATCAAAATCATATTTATAAAAGACGTGAATTATGTATGTATACATACACGCATTTCAAGCCCTAAGGAGATTTTCATGAAGGAATTATGAAGACATATTATAACATCATGTTTACATGTATTTGATGTAACTTTTGTAATTTTTTGTGTCTCGATTTCACAGTTTACTTGACTGAACTGTCGTTACTAATTAACTGATCATATACAGATATCACTTTATCCTTGTGAGTATAAGTTTTGACAGATATGGAAAGTGATAAGGGGTCAATGTATGAGTCATATACTGGACACTTAAAGGATAATTGTTCAGCCTTGTGTGATTTGTGACGCGCTGCCGGACTACAATGGCCAAATATGTTCTTTTGTTAATAACGAATAAGATTCTATTTTTTTCATCAATGTCAATTTTTAGGACTGTTTCGGATCATTATTGACGGAACAGATTACCGATGACAAAAATATCCAAGAGACTCATGGGAACGTGTGAGAACGTGACATTACTTACTTGGATTGTCCAAGATTTACACGGGGGCTATCGTCGATGAAGCAAAAGATGCTTACTCTTCCGGGACACCTGGTCTGATTCTCATTGTACTTTTTCAGGAGTCTCCGTGTAGATGTTTCTTTTGTTCATATTTTGTTCAACGATCGTTGACTTTGAGTTTGGATTATAACTATGTTGACATCTTGGTATTTTCTTGTTTTTTGTCTTTTCTTTTTAACTTCATGTCATCTATTATAAAAAGACCAGTACACATTAAGCATTTAATGTGTCTATCATTAAATTATACTTACAGGTGATCATTCAGACAGATATTTCACAAAATCCTTGAAGTAGTGCTTGGTTCATAATTATACATCAATCATTTATCATTATAAAACACGTGTTAGAAAGTGTCTTTTGCTGACAAAAGGCATGTGGTCTTGACTTATGTTCATGAGATTAATAAAACGATATAACACTACCAATGCACAGTTACCATTGTAAAGCGCATCAGATTTATTACTCAAGATTAAAGTTGTATTCAGAATATTGTAGTATGATAAAAAATATATTTGAAATCAATCTTTTAAACAAAATCTACCACATGCTTCACCATCATGTGTTTATACATGATGGAACTTGTTATCGTGGATAATCTGCTTCAATCGTTTTCTGTCGTGGAATTCTGTCCTTTACATGCGGACACGTTCCTGTGTGTAGGACATTTTAACTGATCCTAGTGACTTCACACTATCCACGCTGTAACAGTCCTGTTTAATACTTTTGTTAAGATGCCAAGACAAAACAAACCAATCTGATTGCTGTCAGTGTTAATCAAGACGCAGGAAAGATAAAAGGCAAATAATTCATCTTATATGACAAAAATATGTGTATGCAATCCGTTAAAGTTTTCTTCTTTTTCTTGTTGAGCACAAGTTTTTAAACGCAAATTTGTATGGATACATGCTATTTTGTTAAGCTTGATTGTTACTATCAATCTTTATCAAAACATCTTCTTAATTGAAACATAACATAACGATCCATCTTCCTTCTCTTCTTCTTTCACCTTTACATCGTTTTCCAACCACTGCTTCCTCTCTTTCTCCTTCCTCCACCTATCCCGATTTCTCTCGTTCCACTTATCGACATTCCTCTTTTCCCTCGCCTGACCTCTCTTCCTTCCTCCACCTCCTTTCCTGACCTCTAACCTTGTGACCTATTTCCCGATATCTCTTTCCTCTCCCTTTCTCGAATTCCCTCTTTTGTTCCCCCTTTCCTGATCTCTCTCCCTCCCTCCTCCTTCCCCTTTCCTGATCTCTCTCCTTCCTCCTCCTCCTCCTCCTCCTCCTCCTTTCCTGACCTCTTTCCCCTCCCTCCGCTTTCTCCTGCCCTGATCTCTCATCCTCTTCCCCCTTTCCTGATCTCCCTCCCTCTCCCTTCCTCTCTCCCTCTTCCTCCTTTCCTGTCCTCTCTCCCTTCCTTCGTCCCTCCTTCTCTCTCTCCATCCTTTCCCGACCTCTCTCCCTCCTCCTCCTTTTCTGACCTCTTTTCCCTCCCTACGCATTCTCCTGTCCTGATCTCTCATCCTCTTCCCCCTTTCCTGACCTCTCTCCCTCCCTCCCTCCTCCTTCTTTCCTGACCTCTTTCCCCTCCCTCCGCCTTCTCCTGCCCTGATATCTCATCCTCTTCTCCCTTTCCTGATCTCCCTCCCTCTCTCCCTCCTCCTCCTCCTTTCCTGTCCTCTCTCCCTTCCTTCGTCCCTCCTTCTCTCCCTCCCTCCTTTCCCGACCTCTCTCCTCCTCCTCATTTCCTGACCTCTCTCCCTCCCTCCTCATCCTTTACCGACCTCTCTCTCCCTCCTCCTCCTTTTCTGACCTCTTTTCCCTCCCTCCGCATTCTCCTGCCCTGATCTCTCATCCTCTTCCCCCTTTCCTGATCTCCCTCCCTCTCCCTCCCTCTCTCCCTCCTCCTCCTTTCCTGACCTCTCTCCCTTCCTTCGTCCCTCCTTCTCTCCCTCCCTCCTTTCCCGACCTCTCACCTCCTCCTCCTTTCCTGACCTCTCTCCCTCCCTCCTCATCCTTTACCGACCTCTCTCTCCCTCCTCCTCTTTTTCTGACCTCTTTTCCCTCCCTCCGCATTCTCTTGTCCTGATCTCTCATCCTCTTCCCCCTTTCCTGACCTCTCTCCCTCCCTCCCTCCTCCTCCTTTCCTGACCTCTTTTCCCTCCCTCCGCTTTTTGCTGTCCTGACCTCTCATCCTCTTCACCATTTCCCGATCTCTCTCCTTCCCTTCCTCCCTCCCAGTTCCTGATCTCTCTCCCTCTCTCCTCCTCCTCCTCCTTTCCTGACCTACCTCCCTCCCTCCTCCTCCTTTCCTGACCACTCTCCCTCCCTCCCTCCTCCTCCTCCTCCTCCTCCTCCTCCTCCTCCTCCTCCTCCTTTCCTTCGTGCCTCCTTCTCTCCCTCCCTCCTCCTCCTTTCCCGACCTCTCTCTTTCCCTACTTCTCCTACTCCTCCTTCTCCTCCTCCTCCTCCTTTCCCGACCTCTCTCTCCCTCCTCCTTTCCTGACCTCTTTTCCCTCCCTCCGCCTTCTCCTGTCCTGATTTCTCATCCTCTTCCCCCTTTTCTGATCTCTCTCCTTTCCTCCCTTTCTATCCCGATACAGGTAACACAATAACAACATTCTAGAGGTGTTAGTCATTTCCGGATAGGCGTACAGGTGTATAGAAGTGGCCTCCCTAATCTACTACCTGGTATAGCACGAAAAGGATTTTAAACTACCAATCCGAGACGTAATTATGTTAAGGAAAAGTTTCCTACACTTATAGCATAGTGGGCATGAGAGAACATTGAAAATATTCACATGGTGCTCAAGTGTTTATGTTTATTTTTATTGAAATACGTTCATCCAAACACCTAACAGTGACAGTAAACAACAACACAGAAGATTACATACATGCTATTTATAAAATGTCGATTATACAATGATACACATGAGTTGTATATGTACATCTATAGTTATATTTGTATATTTGTCAGTTAATATGGGAAACACGACGACATTTTTTTCTAGAATCACCAAAACATACATATCTGTTCATTAGTTATTTTAACATAAACACATATATCGCTACACCCACACACATATATATAGCTACACACAGATACATATACAGCTACATACAAACACATACATATATAGCTACACACACATATATAGCTACACACAGATTCATATATAGCTACACACAGACACATATATAGCTACATACTGACACATATATAGCTACACACAAACACATATATAGCTACAAACAGACACACGTATAGCTACACACAAACACATACATATATAGCTACACACAAACACATACATATATAGCTACACACAAACACATATATATCTACACACAAACACGTATATATCTACACACAGACACACATATAAAGCTACACACTGACACATATATATCTACACACAAACACATATATATAGCTACTCACTGACACATATATAGCTACACACACACCACCACCACACCCTTCACACCAACCCACCCCAACACCATCATCATCACAGCCACACACAGTCACACCCTTCACACCAACCCACCCCAACACCATCATCATCACAGTCACACACACCACCTCACCCTTCACACCAACCCACCCCAACACCATCATCATCACAGTCACACACACCACCTCACCCTTCACACCCACCCACCCCAACACCATCATCATCACAGTCACACACACCACCTCACCCTTCACACCAACCCACCCCAACACCATCATCATCACAGCCACACACACCACCTCACCTTTCACACCCACCCACCCCAACACCATCATCATCACAGCCACACACACCACCTCACCTTTCACAACCACCCACCCCAACAGCATCATCATCAAAGTCACACAATCAGACACCCTTCATTATTACTGTTAAATATATGTTCACAAGTTTACAAAATACAAACTGCACCACAGATGATCAACATGTTTTATTTAGAACATAAATATGCTGACACAAGTAGATATAATAGATAGATACAGATGTATCTTACTGTAAAAAGTTCAAGTAAAAATTGGTAATGATAATAAAACAGTTCTAGATATAGAAATAATGTTTTTGTTAAAACCGAAACATTTAAGTGAAAAAGTGAGTATGATAT
Organism: Ylistrum balloti; assembly: GCF_031769215.1. Classification (NCBI taxonomy): domain Eukaryota; kingdom Metazoa; phylum Mollusca; class Bivalvia; order Pectinida; family Pectinidae; genus Ylistrum; species Ylistrum balloti. The sequence continues at coordinate 170,879 of NW_026782973.1, forward strand.
CATCTAAAGACTATCATTTCTTTTCGCTCCGTGGCTTCGAAAACACAGATACTTTGTATTTTGTCGCACCTTTTAAAAGTCGCATATACCGAATAGCAGGTTTAAGAACACCTTTTACAAGAGCATTTTGCTATATCTGTTTAATTCTCTTACAACTGAGACCCGGGCTGTGCTAGTGAGGAATCAATGTATCATTACGATAACTTTACAATCAATCTCCTATCCTCGTGCTGTTGGTATCTTAAGTCTGAATGTAACATGTTATTGGCTGCCATTCAAATGTATCCATTACTATATATGGTAGATATTGTAAAGATTTACCCTTTTGTATGTGTTTACATATATATTAACGTTTTCTCTATAAAATAAGGATATACACTAACATAATGTCAGGTTAGATTACCTAGATAGTAAAGTCCCCGTGTGACTGTATAGTCCCTGTCTGTGTGTCTGTATAGTCCCTGTTTGTCTGTATAGTCTCTGTTGTGTGACTCTATAATCCCTCTCTGTGTGACTTTAAAGTCCCTGTCTGTGTCTGTATAGTCCCTGTCTGTGTGACTGTATAGTACCTGTCTGTGTGTGCATAGTACCTGTCTGTGTGTGTATAGTCCCTGTCTGTGTGACTGTATGGTCCCTGTCTGTGTGACTGTATGGTCCCTGTCTGTGTGACTGCATAGTCCCTCTCTGTGTAACTGAATAGTCCTTGTCTGTCTGTATAGTCCCTGTCTGTGTGTCTGTATAGTCCCTGTCTGAGTGACTGTATAGTCCCTGTCTGTGTGTGTATAGTCCCTGTCTGTGTAACTGTATGTCCCGTCTGTGTAACTGTATAGTCCCTCTCTGTGTAACTGAATAGTCCTTGTCTGTCTGTATAGTCCCTCTCTGTGTGTCTGTATTGTCCCTGTCTGTGTGACTGTATAGTCCCTGTCTGTGTGTGTATAGTCCCTGTCTGTGTAACTGTATGGTCCCGTCTGAGTGACTGTATAGTCCCTGTCTGTGTGTGTATAGTCCCTGTCTGTGTAACTGTATGTCCCGTCTGTGTAACTGTATAGTCCCTCTCTGTGTAACTGAATAGTCCTTGTCTGTCTGTATAGTCCCTCTCTGTGTGTCTGTATAGTCCCTGTCTGTGTGACTGTATAGTCCCTGTCTGTGTGTGTATAGTCCCTGTCTGTGTAACTGTATAGTCCCTGTCTGTCTGCATAGTCCCTGTCTGTGTGTCTGTATAGTCCTTGTCTATGTCTGTGTAGAGTCCCTGTCTGTGTGACTTTATAGCCCCTGTCTGTGTGACTGTATAGTCCCTGTCTGTGTGAGTGTATAGTCCCTGTTTGTCTGTATAGTCCCTGTCTGTGTGACTGTATGGTCCCTGTTTGTGTGACTGTATAGTCCCTGTCTGTGTGACCGTATAGTCCCTGTCTGTGTCTGTATAGTCCTTGTCTGTGTGACTGTAGAGACCCTGTCTGTGTGTCTGTATAGTCCCTATCAATGTGTCTGTAGAGTCCCTTTCTATGTGTCTATATAGTCCCTGTCTATGTCTGTATAGTCCCTATCTGTGTGACTTTATAGTCCCTCTCTGTGTGACTATATAGTCACTGTCTCTGTGACTGTATAGTCCAGGTCTGTGTGACTGTATAGTCTCTGTCAGTGTGACTGGATAGTCCCTGTCTGTCTGTATAGTCCCTGTCTTTGTGACTGTATAGTCCATATCTGTGTGTCTGTATAGTCCTTGTCTATGTCTCTGTAGAGTCCCTGTCTGTGTGACTTTATAGTCTCTGTCTGTGTGACTGTATAGTCCCTGTCTGTGTGAGTGTATAGTCCCTGTTTGTCTGTATAGTCCCTGTCTGTGTGACTGTATGGTCCCTGTATGTGTGACTGTATAGTCCCTGTCTGTGTGAGTGTATAGTCCCTGTCTGTGTAACTGTATAGTCCCTTTCTGTGTGTAACTGTATAGTCCCTGTCTGTGTAACTGTATAGTCCCTGTCTGTGTAATTGTATAGTCCCTGTCTGTGTGACTGTATAGTCCTTGTCTATGTGACTGTATAGTCCCTGTCTGTGTAAGCGTATAGTCCCTGTCTATGTGACTGTATAGTCCCTGTCTGTGTGACTGTACAGTCCCTGTCTGTGTGACTATATAGTCCGTGTTTGTCTGTATAGTCCCTGTTTGTCTGTATAATCCTTGTCTTTGTAACTGTATAGTCCATATCTGTGTGAATGTATAGTCCCTGTCTGTATGAGTGTATAGTCCCTGTTTGTCTGTATAGTTCCTGTCTATGTGACTGTATAGTCCCTGTCTGTGTGACTGTACAGTCCCTGTCTGTGTGACAGTATAGTCCCTGTCTGTCTGTATAGTCCCTGTTTGTGTGACTGTATGGTCCCTGTATGTGTAACTGTATAGTCTCTGTCTGTGTGGCTGTAGAGTCCCTGTCTGTGTCTGTATAGTCCTTGTCTGTGTGACTGTAGAGACCCTGTGTGTTTGTCTGTATAGTCCCTATCAATGTGTCTGTATAGTCCCTATCTGTGTGACTGTATAGTTCCTGTCTGTGTAACTGTATTGTCCCTGTCTCTGTGACTTTATAGTCCCTCTCTGTGTGACTATATAGTCCCTGTCTGTGTGACTGTATAGTCCCTGTCTGTGTGTCTGTATAGTCCTTGTCTATGTCTCTGTAGAGTCCCTGTCTGTGTGACTGTATAGTCCAGGTCTGTGTGACTGTATAGTCTCCGTCAGTGTGACTGGATAGTCCCTGTCTGTGTGACTGTATAGTTCCTGTCTGTGTAACTGTATTGTCCCTGTCTCTGTGACTTTATAGTCCCTCTCTGTGTGACTATATAGTCCCTGTCTGTGTGACTGTATAGTCCCTGTCTGTGTGACTGTATAGTCCTTGTCTATGTGACTGTATAGTCCCTGTCTGTGTCTGTATAGTCCAGGTCTGTGTGACTGTATAGTCTCTGTCAGTGTGACTGGATAGTCCCTGTCTGTGTGACTGTATAGTCCTTGTTTGTCTGTATAGTCCCTGTCTTTGTGACTGTATAATCCATATATGTGTGTCTGTATAGTCCTTGTCTATGTCTCTGTAGAGTCCCTGTCTGTGTGACTTTATAGTCTCTGTCTGTGTGACTGTATAGTCCCTGTCTGTGTGAGTGTATAGTCCCTGTTTGTCTGTATAGTCCCTGTCTGTGTGACTGTATGGTCCCTGTATGTGTGACTGTATAGTCCCTGTCTGTGTGAGTGTATAGTCCCTGTCTGTGTAACTGTATAGTCCCTGTCTGTGTGACTGTATAGTCCTTGTCTATGTGACTGTATAGTCCCTGTCTGTGTAAGCGTATAGTCCCTGTCTGTGTGACTTTATAGTCCCCGTGTGTGTGACTGTATAGTCCCTGTCTTTGTAACTGTATAGTCCCTGTCTGTGTTACTGTATAGTCCCTGTCTGGGTAATTGTATTGTCCCGGTCTGTGTGTCTGTATAGCACCTGTCTGTGTGTCTGTATAGTCCCTGTCTGTATGTCGGTATAGTCCCTGTCTATGTGACAGTATAGTCCCTGTCTGTGTGACTATATAGTCCCTGTCTGTATGTCTGTATAGTCTCTGTTTGTGTGAGTGTATAGTCCCTGTCTGTGTGACTGTATAGTCCTCGTCTGTGGAACTGTATAGTCCCTGTCTGTGTGACTGTATAGTCCCTGTCTGTGTGACTGTATAATCCCTGTCTGTGTGACGGTATAGTCCCTGTCTGTGTGTCCGTATAGTCCCTGGATGTGTGACTGTATAGTCCCTGTCTGTGTGACTGTATAGTCCATGTCTATGTGACTGTATGTTCCCTGTATGTGTGACTGTATAGTCCCTGTCTGTGTTACTGTATAGTCCCTGTCTGTGTGACTGTATAGTCCCTGTCTGTGTGACTGTATAGTCCCTGTCTGTGTGACTGTATAGTCCCTGTCTGTGTGACTGTATAGTCCCTGTCTGTGTGTCTGTATAGTCCCTGTCTGTGTGACTGTATAGTCCCTGTCGGTGTGACTGTATGGTCCCTGTATGTGTGACTGTATAGTCCCTGTCTGTGTGACTGTATAGTCTCTGTCAGTGTGACTGTATAGTCCCTGTCTGTGTGACTGTATAGTCCCTGTCTGTGTGACTGTATAGTCCCTGTCTGTGTGTCTGTATAGCCCCTGTCTGTCTGTATAGTCCCTGTCTGTGTGTCTGTATAGCCCCTATCTGTCTGTATAGTCCCTGTCTGTGTGACGGTATAGTCCCTGTCTGTGTGACTGTATGTTCCCTGTATGTGTTACTATATAGTCCCTGTCTGTGTGACTGTATAGTCCCTGTCTGTGTGACTGTATAGTCCCTGTCTGTGTTACTGTGTAGTCCCTGTCTGTGTTACTGTGTAGTCCCTGTCTGTGTGACTGTATAGTCCCTGTCTGTGTGACTGTATAGTCCCTGTCTGTGTGTCTGTATAGTCCCTGTCTGTGTGACTGTATAGTTCCTGTCGGTGTGACTGTATGGTCCCTGTATGTGTGACTGTATGGTCCCTGTCTGTGTGACTGGTCCCTGTCTGTGTGACGGTATAGTCCCTGTCTGTGTGACGGCATAGTCCCTGTCTGTGTGACTGTATAGTCTCTGTCAGTGTGACTGTATAGTCCCTGTCTGTGACTGTATAGTCCCTGTCTGTATAGTCCCTGTCTGTGTGACTGTATAGTCCCTGTCTGTGTGACTGTATAGTCCCTGTCTGTGTGTCTGTATAGTCCCTGTCTGTGTGACTGTATAGTCCCTGTCTGTGTGACTGTATAGTCCCTGTCTGTGTGTCTGTATAGTCCCTGTCTGTGTGACTGTATAGTCCCTGTCTGTGTGTCTGTATAGCCCCTGTCTGTCTGTATAGTCCCTGTCTGTGTGTCTGTATAGCCCCTGTCTGTCTGTATAGTCCCTGTCTGTGTGACTGTATAGTCCCTGTCTGTGTCTCAGTAGTCCCTATCTGTGAGACTCTTGATCTATTTTATGGACGTAACCATCTGTGTGGTTTTTTGTCAAGGTTTTTTTCTAATTGTCATTGAAGAATAAATATCTGACCAATGATATTCTAGAAATTTCCATGATAATAGTAGATTTTGTTATGTCTACTGTTTTAACTGGGATCTGGTTTTTCCGTTCTGTTCGGTATAAATTTCATTTTCCTAATATCGTGTTGCAAGGTTGTCCCATGGTCAGGATAATGTCTGTCAGAAAAATAATGGCGCACTTTCCTGTTTTTGTTTTATTTTGGTAGATTACAGACTAAGAGACATTTTAACTACAAATATAGCTTATTTGTTACATTTTTGCCAGTGAAATACAGAGAAATATTTCATTGATAAAATTTATTTTTCACTAGTGGAAAAATGATACTTTTGCAGATTTACACCAATGAAAAGAGAGAAAACTAATCATTTTATAAAATTGACAAATCAAAGCCCGGTACAAAAAAATTACCAAACCAGAAACCTGAAAGCGTTGTTTACTAGTGACAGGACCTTCGATTCCATGATAAACTTATATTTCCAGGAAAGTCAGCAAACAATGCAACACAAATTACCTTATCAGAGATCAAATCCAATTCCCAAACAAACGTCTTGAATGTGGAGCTAACACGTTAGACATTTCAAGGAGATTCTTGTCAACAATAGTGACAGCTTTAGGTTGCCGCCATATTTTCAGCCGCGTAGTAACTTGTCACAGGTTAAATTTCTGAACGTTTAACAGCAAATTTGTCTGTTTGTGACATGAATAAGTAACACTTTCTATGTGAATACAGAGATAAATGTACATTGAAATTTATGCTTGTCGCGTACTGCGAAGTTATAATGAGTGAGTAGTGTCAACGACAAGCCTAGTAAGCTTTCGGACTTTTATATCTCTTCTAAATATGGCAGTAAGTCGGCTATTTTGCTTGTGAAAATGTAATAAATATGATATTATAGTGTCTCCAGTAATAACAAATATATTCCACTCGTGTGTCTAATATTGTTCTGTCTTACACGTGTGCAGCGCGCTCGTGAAAGATACTAAGATATTAAACACATTTGTGAAATATATTTGATATCACTGACACTATTAAGATGGCATTTGACCAGCCTTATAAAAAGATAAAAAATTATTCTCATTCTAAATATGTTTCCTGAAGCTATAACTTTTCAATGCCTTTCGGCCGATAAATAAATGTGTGTTGTGAGAATACCCTAACCTATGTTACTGTGTATACCTTAACCTGTTAATTTATATACCCTAACCTATTACTGTGTACATGTATACCCGAACCTGTTAATTTGTATACCCTAACATGTTAATTTGTATACCCTAACCTGTTACTGTGTATACCCTAACCTGTTAATTTGTATACCTTAACCTGTTACTGTGTATATTCTAACCTATTAATTTGTATACCCTAACCTGTTAATTTGTATACCTTAACCTGTTAATTTCTATACCCTAACCTGTTACTGTGTATACCCTAACCTGTTAATTTGTATACCTTAACCTGTTAATTTGTATACCCTAACCTGTTACTGTGTATACCCTAACCTGTTAATTTGTATACCCTAACCTGTTACTGTGTATAACCTAACCTGTTAATTTGTTTACTCTGACCTGTTAATTTGTATACCTTAACCTGTTAATTTCTATACCCTAACCTGTTACTGTGTATACCCTAACCTGTAATTTGTACTGTTAGTTTGTATACCCTAACCTATTACTGTGTATATTCTACCCTATTACTGTGTATACTCTAACCTGTTAATTTGTATACCTTAACCTGTTACTGTGTCTACCCTAACCTATTACTGTGTATATTCTACCCTGTTACTGTGTATACTCTAACCTGTTAATTTGTATACCTTAACCTGTTAATTTGTATACCCTAACCTGTTACTGTGTATACCCTAACTTGTTACTGTGTATACCCTAACCTATTACTGTGTATATTCTACCCTGTTACTGAGTATACTCTAACCTGTTAATTTGTATACCTTAACCTGTTAATTTGTATACCCTAACATGTTACTGTGTATACCCGAACCTGTTAATTTGTATACCCTAACATGTTAATTTGTATACCCTAACCTGTTACTGTGTATACCCTAACCTGTTAATTTGTATACCCTAACCTGTTAATTTGTATACCTTAACCTGTTACTGTGTATATTCTAACCTATTAATTTGTATACCCTAACCTGTTAATTTATATACCCTAACCTGTTAATTTGTATACCCTAACCCGTTACTGTGTATACCCTAACCTGTTACTGTGTATACCCTAACCTGTTAATTTGTTTACTCTGACCTGTTAATTTGTACTGTTAATTTGTATACTCTAACCTGATAATTTGTATACCCTATTCTGTTAATTTGTATACCCTAACCTGTTACTGTGTATACTTTAACATGTTAATTTGTAAACCTTAACCCGTTTTGTATAAGTTGTGTGATAGTCATTAACCACAGTTTTGTGCGTGTTCTTTGTACACTATTTACAGTAATTCTTATTGTAACGTCATTGTAGATATTACGACCGATTGTTTTAGGGATACCAATTTGATATTTTAAGATATTTCTGTTTTGTTTGTTTTGTTTTTCGACCTTTTTTTTTTCTTTTCTTTTTTTTCACTTATCTATTTACCTCTTTTTTTATTTCTTTGTTTTTCTGTTTTCGCTTTTACTTTGTTTTTTGTTTTTGATTTTTCATTCATATTAAAATGAAGATTAACAATGAGGTTTAAAGAAGAGGAAAAAGAAAATACATGCACATTACTTCCACAGTTAATCTGTTTCTGTACTACAGTAAATTGTTTCTCAAGCTCTGTGGATGCTGTATTCAGCAGCTATGAAAAGAAAATTACATCAAAATGGTCATGAAATAACTTAAAATCGGTATCAGTAACAAAAATAATATATATATTGGCTATAATTTATCGAAGGAATTATAACACAAAACACCGATAGTATCATGGATTTTATCGAAGGAATTATAACACAAAACACCGATAGTATTATGGATTTTATCGAAGGAATTATAACACAAAACACCGATAGTATCATGGATTTTATCGAAGGAATTATAACACAAAACACCGATAGTATCATGGATTTTATCGAAGGAATTATAACACAAAACACCGATAGTATCATGGATTTTATCGAAGGAATGATAACACGAAACACCGATAGTATCATGGATTTTATCGAAGGAATTATAACACAAAACACCGATAGTATCATGGATTTTATCGAAGGAATTATAACACAAAACACCGATAGTATCATGGATTTTATCGAAGGAATTATAACACAAAACACCGATAGTATCATGGATTTTATCGAAGGAATTATAACACAAAACACCGATAGTATCATGGATTTTATCGAAGGAATTATAACACAAAACACCGATAGTATTATGGATTTTATCGAAGGAATTATAACACAAAACACCGATAGTATCATGGATTTTATCGAAGGAATTATAACACAAAACACCGATAGTATCATGGATTTTATCGAAGGAATTATAACACAAAACACCGATAGTATTATGGATTTTATCGAAGGAATTATAACACAAAACACCGATAGTATTATGGATTTTATCGAAGGAATTATAACACAAAACACCGATAGTATTATGGATTTTATCGAAGGAATTATAACACAAAACACCGATAGTATTATGGATTTTATCGAAGGAATTATAACACAAAACACCGATAGTATTATGGATTTTATCGAAGGAATTATAACACAAAACACCGATAGTATTATGGATTTTATCGAAGGAATTATAACACAAAACACCGATAGTATCATGGATTTTATCGAAGGAATTATAACACAAAACACCGATAGTATCATGGATTTTATCGAAGGAATTATAACACAAAACACATGGATTTTATCGAAGGAATTATAACACAAAACACCGATAGTATCATGGATTTTATCGAAGGAATTATAACACAAAACACCGATAGTATAATGGATTTTATCGAAGGAATTATAACACAAAACACCGATAGTATCATGGATTTTATCGAAGGAATTATAACACAAAACACCGAGAGTATCATATTTTATCGAAGGATTTTATATCATGGATTTTATCGAAGGAATTATAACACAAAACACCGATAGTATCATGGATTTTATCGAAGGAATTATAACACAAAACACCGATAGTATCATGGATTTTATCAAGGAATTATAACACAAAACACCGATAGTAATGGATTTTATCGAAGGAATTATAACACAAAACACCGATAGTATCATGGATTTTATCGAAGGAATTATAACACAAAACACCGATAGTATCATGGATTTTATCGAAGGAATTATAACACAAAACACCGATAGTATCATGGATTTTATCGAAGGAATTATAACACAAAACACCGATATATTATCATGGATTTTATCAAAAAGGAATTATAACACACAAAACACCGATAGTATCATGGATTTTATCGAAGGAATTATAACACAAAACACCGATAGTATCATGGATTTTATCGAAGGAATTATAACACAAAACACCGATAGTATTATGGGTTTTATCGAAGGAATTATAACACAAAACACAAAACACCGATAGTATCATGGATTTTATCGAAGGAATTATAACACAAAACACCGATAGTATCATGGATTTTATCGAAGGAATTATAACACAAAACACCGATAGTATCATGGATTTTATCGAAGGAATTATAACACAAAACACCGATAGTATCATGGATTTTATCGAAGGAATTATAACACAAAACACCGATAGTATCATGGATTTTATCGAAGGAATTATAACACAAAACACCGATAGTATCATGGATTTTATCGAAGGAATTATAACACAAAACACCGATAGTATCATGGATTTTATCGAAGGAATTATAACACAAAACACCGATAGTATCATGGATTTTATCGAAGGAATTATAACACAAAACACCGATAGTATCATGGATTTTATCGAAGGAATTATAACACAAAACACCGATAGTATCATGGATTTTATCGAAGGAATTATAACGAACAAAACACCGATAGTAAAAACGAGATTATCGAAGGATTTTATCGAAGGAATTATAACACAAAACACCGATAGTATCATGGATTTTATCGAAGGAATTATAACACAAAACACCGATAGTATTATGGATTTTATCGAAGGAATTATAACACAAAACACCGATAGTATCATGGATTTTATCGAAGGAATTATAACACAAAACACCGATAGTATCATGGATTTTATCGAAGGAATTATAACACAAAACACCGATAGTATCATGGATTTTATCGAAGGGATTATAACACAAAACACCGAGATTATAACACAAAACAGATTATCATGGATTTTATCGAAGGAATTATAACACAAAACACCGATAGTATCATGGATTTTATCGAAGGAATTATAACACAAAACACCGATGGATTTTATCGAAGGAATTATAACACAAAACACCGATAGTATCATGGATTTTATCGAAGGAATTATAACACAAAACACCGATAGTATTATGGATTTTATCGAAGGAATTATAACACAAAACACCGATAGTATTATGGATTTTATCGAAGGAATTATAACACAAAACACCGAGAGTATTAAGGATTTTATCGAAGGAATTATAACACAAAACACCGATAGTATCATGGATTTTATCGAAGGAATTATAACACAAAACACCGATAGTATTATGGATTTTATCGAAGGAATTATAACACAAAACACCGATAGTATCATGGATTTTATCGAAGGAATTATAACACAAAACACCGATAGTATCATGGATTTTATCGAAGGAATTATAACACAAAACACCGATAGTATCATGGATTTTATCGAAGGAATTATAACACAAAACACCGATAGTATCATGGATTTTATCGAAGGAATTATAACACAAAACACCGATAGTATCATGGATTTTATCGAAGGAATGGTCCACAAAACACCGATAGTATCATGGATTTTATCGAAGGAATTATAACACAAAACACCGATAGTATCATGGATTTTATCGAAGGAATTATAACACAAAACACCGATAGTATCATGGATTTTATCGAAGGAATTATAACACAAAACACCGATAGTATCATGGATTTTATCGAAGGAATTATAACACAAAACACCGATAGTATCATGGATTTTATAACACAAAACACCGATAGTATCATGGATTTTAGGAATTATAACACAAAACACCGATAGTATCATGGATTTTATCGAAGGAATTATAACACAAAACACCGATAGTATCATGGATTTTATCGAAGGAATTATAACACAAAACACCGATAGTATCATGGATTTTATCGAAGGAATTATAACACAAAACGAGGAATTATAACACAAAACACCATGGGAATAACACAAAACACCGATAGTATCATGGATTTTATCGAAGGAATTATAACACAAAACACCGATAGTATCATGGATTTTATCGAAGGAATTATAACACAAAACACCGAGAGTATTATGGATTTTATCGAAGGAATTATAACACAAAACACCGATAGTATCATGGATTTTATCGAAGGAATTATAACACAAAACACCGATAGTATCATGGATTTTATCGAAGGAATTATAACACAAAACACCGATAGTATCATGGATTTTATCGAAGGAATTATAACACAAAACACCGATAGTATCATGGATTTTATCGAAGGAATTATAACACAAAACACCGATAGTATCATGGATTTTATCGAAGGAATTATAACACAAAACACCGATAGTATCATGGATTTTATCGAAGGAATTATAACACAAAACACCGATAGTATCATGGATTTTATCGAAGGAATAATAACACAAAACACCGATAGTATCATGGATTTTATCGAAGGAATTATAACACAAAACACCGATAGTATCATGGATTTTATCGAAGGAATTATAACACAAAACACCGATAGTATCATGGATTTTATCGAAGGAATTATAACACAAAACACCGATAGTATCATGGATTTTATCGAAGGAATTATAACACAAAACACCGATAGTATCATGGATTTTATCGAAGGAATTATAACACAAAACACCGATAGTATTATGGATTTTATCGAAGGAATTATAACACAAAACACCGATATTATCATGGATTTTATCGAAGGAATTATAACACAAAACACCGATAGTATCATGGATTTTATCGAAGGAATTATAACACAAAACACCGATAGTATCATGGATTTTATCGAAGGAATTATAACACAAAACACCGATAGTATCATGGATTTTATCGAAGGAATTATAACACAAAACACCGATAGTATCATGGATTTTATCGAAGGAATTATAACACAAAACACCGATAGTATCATGGATTTTATCGAAGGAATTATAACACAAAACACCGATAGTATCATGGATTTTATCGAAGGAATTATAACACAAAACACCGATAGTATCATGGATTTTATCGAAGGAATTATAACACAAAACACCGATAGTATTATGGATTTTACACAATAACACAAAACACCGATAGTATCATGGATTTTATCGAAGGAATTATAACACAAAACACCGATAGTATCATGGATTTTATCGAAGGAATTATAACACAAAACACCGATAGTATCATGGATTTTATCGAAGGAATTATAACACAAAACACCGATAGTATCATGGATTTTTTTATAACACAAAACGAATGGATTTTATCGAAGGAATTATAACACAAAACACCGATAGTATCATGGATTTTATCGAAGGAATTATAACACAAAACACCGATAGTATCATGGATTTTATCGAAGGAATTATAACACAAAACACCGATAGTATCATGGATTTTATCGAAGGAATTATAACACAAAACACCGATAGTATTATGGATTTAATCGAAGGAATTATAACACAAAACACCGAGAGTATTATGGATTTTATCGAAGGAATTATAACACAAAACACCGATAGTATCATGGATTTTATCGAAGGAATTATAACACAAAACACCGATAGTATCATGGATTTTATCGAAGGAATTATAACACAAAACACCGATAGTATTATGGATTTTATCGAAGGAATTATAACACAAAACACCGATAGTATCATGGATTTTATCGAAGGAATTATAACACAAAACACCGATAGTATCATGGATTTTATCGAAGGAATTATAACACAAAACACCGATAGTATCATGGATTTTATCGAAGGAATTATAACACAAAACACCGATAGTATCATGGATTTTATCGAAGGAATTATAACACAAAACACCGATAGTATCATGGATTTTATCGAAGGAATTATAACACAAAACACCGATAGTATCATGGATTTTATCGAAGGAATTATAACACAAAACACCGATAGTATCATGGATTTTATCGAAGGAATGGTCCACAAAACACCGATAGTATTATGACTGTAATGCCGTGGATCCAGAAACAGAAAATCAGTTGTAGCTATGACCTCTTCCATGTAACCATTCTCTCTTTAAATCAGATTAGAAATTATACCGCTTACATGTCACGTATTGGTTAACGATCGCTATCGTCTATTTTATCAACACTAAACGTTATATTTCTGAATATCATAGGATATAATATCACATTGCTATCCGTTCCCATAAAACATTCCGATATAAAAAAAAATTCTTATTCCTCAATATATCTGAAAGGAATTTTCGGTTTATGCTTTTTCATTTCGCAAAACCACTGGTCAGTGTCATAAATATCGTGTGAAATGAGGAAAAAGAATGGGGAAACAAACAAAAAATAAAAAAATGTATTATTGTATGACAATAACGAAAACAAATCCCAATGGCTTACACTTAACACTTGCGGAAAAAGATAAAAAGAGATTTTTTTTAGAATTAGATTGTACAAAAATTTAAATATCAAGAAAATTTAGCGTTATTAATGCAATATGTTTTTTTATCTGTCCGTCTTTTCCTTTATCTTCTCTTCGTTTCTCTTTTCTATATTTCTGCACATCTTGCCTACAAAATGAATACTTATTATAGTGTAGAGACTTACGACAATAAAGAAGTGAAAGCACGTGCGATATCTGTCAGTCAGTCATCTTAAAATAGTTATGCTAACACTGAAGTCTGTTTTCTTGATTTAACATACATAACAAGAATCTCGATATTCTACGCATCATAAAAACAATTGTGTTTTTGTGTGAATGGCATTTTATGGTAAATGTAAAATAGGATTGACGATTTTAATGACGTAACGCATTGTGCGGTGTCTGAAATGTTAGGGGGCTCTCCAAGAGAACAGTAGTATTTGATTCTATGATATATTGAATCATCCTAGATATGTTGGATGAACTTGAGGGAGAAACTGAGTTCTTACAGAAAATAAGTAATCTTTGTAGAAACATTGAGAAAACATATAAATGTTTAAAAAATATGATTTACTTACGGGAATTTATATAAGTCATTAATTAGAGCGCGAAGTGTTTCTATGACAACTCTCCCCTCGGGACATAATACAGAGTGGTATCGATGGCTATTAATGATACAGCGCAGTGTTACCCTCCAGACCCTCCCTTCGAGACACGATATACGTCTGTTCGAGCGCAATCAATCATAGTTGTAATGTTATTCTCAATTCATATAAATGTAAAATTCAAATAAGTTTTATTTTGATATATGTGTGTGTGCCAATCGGTCAAGTGATGTAAACCACCAGGACATTCCTTCGCACCATAAAAATAATGCGAGATACGGATAATACATCATTAAATGTTGACATTGAGGAAATCAAGCATTACAAAATCAACGATCGTCAGAAATCTGTACACATCTTACCAACGGGGTAACTACCACCTTCGATCTTGATCTGTTAATGAAGATGTACTATACATATTTACGCCGTGTACAGCTGACAAACATACCTGTGTAATATGATTCATATGCGATACAGCTGACCCGTCATTATTTCAGAGCAGTTCTCAATAAACATCCAACACGGTTTCTAGGGGAAAAGACTGACGTAGATGTTTGGAAAGTGTTACGGTCGTCATAGTGATGTTATTCAGAAATATTCTGTTTCTTTGTGTGATATGAAGCTGGACGTGTTCGATGCTCGTTAGTTTGCCTGTTGGTTCCGCTGTTGTTTATATAATGTGACATGGCGGGTGTCGTCGATGAAGCAGAAGAGGCTTTTAGAACACCTGGTCTTATTCTCCTTGTACATTTTTATTGTACTCTTCAAAGTCTTTCTTTTATTGATATTTCACCCTGATGTGATTTGATTTAAGTCTGAATCAAAATTATGTTGAGAAGTCGGTATTTTCTTTGTTGTTTCGTTATTCACTCTCGAATTACGGAAACATAACAGGCCAGTCATATTTATCATAAGTATCACTGTTTTATTCCTGTAATAGACAGAAATTAACAAAATTCATCGATGAACGTTTCCAAAATTACAAAAGCATACAAATCGTAATGATCTTGTATATACTTCTTTAGAAACACGAGTTGTAAACCTGCTTTATCCGTAAAGGTTTTGCCTAAAACCTCTAGGTTTTACACCAACATGAAATTAGTAAAGCGGGACATATCTTGTAGCATGACTTCCGGCAAAAACACTGTTTGATCCATGTGTTTGGAAGAGTCTGGATCATTTTGAGGTTTGAGTAATATCATGAAAAAGTCAATTCAAATTTTTAAAAATGAAATAACTGAAAAATACTTTAAAAAAATAAAACATTGGTTGATTTCAGTGATACTCTCAAAACTACCTCCTCGACGCTTTAAGCGAGGTGAGATTGCGAACATCTGAAAAACCACAGGGAAACGGTTGCAGTACTGTACGTGATTATGGAAATGGTTTGGTACCACGGGCGTACATGTGTTTGA
This sequence comes from Ylistrum balloti, assembly GCF_031769215.1. Taxonomy (NCBI): domain Eukaryota; kingdom Metazoa; phylum Mollusca; class Bivalvia; order Pectinida; family Pectinidae; genus Ylistrum; species Ylistrum balloti. The sequence continues at coordinate 186,733 of NW_026782973.1, forward strand.
TCACCTGCCGTTTGACGTCTTATAGATCCCAGTAAATAGGACACATGTGAAATACAATTCATATAGTAAATGCTTCTTTGCACAACCTTTATTAGAATCGTGGTTTGAACTGACGCCGACTGACCAGCTTTTTTAATTGTTGTAATTGATTTAGGTAAGAGACAATAAGATAATAAGCGATTTTATATCTTCTTTAATTCTTATTTCAAATCTGACGACAATAATGTGAACAAATCAAAATAGGTAAAAAAAAATAACAAAATACACACAACCATATATTTATCGCCAACAAGCCAAATGATAAATAGCTCTATGATGAAGTTGACTAAATAAAACCTTTGAAATCCCTAAGATGTTGCAATTACTATCTTATCAATATGAGGATTTAGACAAATCGAAAGGACTTTATACCTACTTCTATTTTAAATGTATTGCAAAGTAATAGTCCTTACTTATTATAATTAAATTTGTAGTTGAGGAAAGTAGATAAGGTGTACACAGCATTTCAGATAGATAAAGTGTAAATAATTACATTAAATGTATTTACATGCCTATCTTAATTGAAGTATCATGGTTAGATTTTTATTCCAGTAATTATATCTATAAAGACTTAGTTCTATGAGATTAAAGTAGACTTCCATATATATACAAAATTTACAATATTTTCACTATAGCTACTACTATTTCTGATCTCCAATGCATTAGGTAATGTCACCATAACACGCTAAATGAATAAATATGTTATGGAAATATTTCGTTCTAGTTAATTGATAATTATAGACATGAATATTTTGGTTTTCTTATACGCGTTTTGTTTGAAGGAGTATTTTCATTTCAAGGAACTTTGATACACATTAACAAACCTAGAGAAATCAGCACAACCAGCCTTCATCAAATAAAACGAAAAGACAAAAAATATAAGTTATAACAAAGTCAACATCATGATCGGTACAGTATTAAAAATATATTATTCATAAATCATGAGCACCAATTGTACCTTGCGTACGAAGCGCAAACTTTTTATCTACAAAAACTTGGAAAAGTGTCATGTCAGTGGGTGTGAAAAACCTGAAAAAAAGTCATATCGGCGGGTATGCGCGTGGGACGAACAGTCCAATTTTGTGACGTCTAATGAGGTAAAATGATTAAAGCAAAATTGATGTTCTGTTTGTAAGTTTTGTTTGTTTATAAGTGCTTTTAGTTAATAATTCAAACTAAGCCCCCAGACTAGCTTCTTATCAACTCGCACGTACAGTGTTCTGTACGCTTACGTCATGTCGAGAAGGATTCATAAGCCGCCATACAGTAAATACACTATAAATCAAGTCACGCAGTTACAATAAACTTTGAAGATACAAGAAACCATTTTTTTGCTTACTTACGGCAGAGACTTATCTCTGCTTACGGTTAATATGGTTGTTTTCTAGGAATATTCACAGCAGGCGATAAGAATCACGTCAGCTCGATCTTCTTCAACAGCACAGGTCGGGGATGTCCGTGAGCAAATTCCGTAAAATATATTGTTTAAAATTTATCAATAGTTCAACCACACTGTGCTTCTTTTTTGAAATATATAGTAATCGTATTGTTATTAAAAAATAAACTTATTGTGGATGCTTTTAAAATAGCGATTTAAAAGATCGCGGCATTATTTATGCAATCAATTGCCGCTAGAGGGCTCTAACTCTTTTCGATATCTCAGCCAATGAGAAGGCCAGGATCGGTAAATTTTGTCTGAAAGGCCGTCGCAATAGGCTGTACGTACTGAGTACTACAGCACTAACTTGATAACTGTACAAAGTTTCGACTAATTATCTTGGACGGTTTCCAAGCACTGGTCCAAAAAATCTTAAATTTGTGATATGGCCTGTCTGTTTCCGTGGTAACAGAAAAAATATCCAAAAAAGAGAACTTCTCCAGAGCAAAATGCACTACAACATTACTAGTTTGATAAATGTACAACGTTTGTGCCAATCGGTCAAGTGATGTAAACCACCAGGACATTCCTTCGCACCATAAAAATAATGCGAGATACGGATAATACATCATTATAGATCCCAGTAAATAGGACACATGTGAAATACAATTCATATAGTAAATGCTTCTTTGCACAACCTTTATTAGAATCGTGGTTTGAACTGACGCCGACTGACCAGCTTTTTTAATTGTTGTAATTGATTTAGGTAAGAGACAATAAGATAATAAGATATGATAGATTAATATTGTGTCAGAATCAGGGTGAGAAACTTGACACGCTCCACTAATTCCTGTAGGGTAGCATTAGCTTTACAATCAAGGATTAGATATCTGATATAACAGGTCCACAAAGATATTGAACAAAGTAGAGCGACTTAACACTGTATTATATGACGTTCTAAAGCCAGCGACATATCATTCGTTTCATATTTCATGACATGGCAATTCAAAAAACATAAAATCACACATAATTTTCAATTTCTGAATTTGCTGAACAGAAAATTTAGCAAAAACACCAGACATCCTTGGCGCTTGCTTCTCATATTTCTCGAGGACTTAAAGCTTTATGTGTAAATTATAGCTTAAGTGCCAATGCTAATTGATATATCTTTAATTAATAACCCAAGTATATTCTTTCACACCAACTGTGTATGGTATATTATCATACTACTTTTCTCATTAAGTTAAATAAACACATCACATGTCACACAGGATATTAGCAAACTGCTGTTAATATCCTTTAACATCACACTCTGAATAGTTTGTTCGTCATTGTCACCTGGTGGCGTTTAGGTCAAATCAAGGTAATATTCTAAGGATTGTCCTTCATTGTATCTGTTTGACCGTCATCAGGACATAATTGAATATTAAATGAATTCCGATGTAATAACTTAGACCCCTGCCTTTTTGGATACTATTTTATCTACAGTTATATATATAAGTTGAGACAGGGTCCTTTATATGACGTTTAGAATAAGTGTCTCTTGGACTAGATTTGTTGACGATTCGGCTAATAGCGTCAACAATTTAAACGTTTTCTCTCAACTTGGTGGACATCTCTCTCTGATTTTGGTACCTGAATACAAATATTTCAGCTTATTTCTTGATTTTGAAAAAAAACTAAATAAATACTGGAATATTTTTACTTCTCAAAAGAGTTCATCTTAAATAGATTTCATTGCCACATCTGGTGAACTTCTTGCATCCGCTCACAATATCCCTTGTGAAATGCGTTCCGAAATAAGCTATGCAGCACATTTGAGCGCACGTTGTGTGGTTCTATTTTATAAATTGCGCAATTCTATCGTAGTTGATATAAATTTAGAAATTACTTATAAATATGTGTGGGATATCGCTTATTTATTTTCTAAATATATAAGGATACAACTAAATATATTTCCTAATTAAGCCATTAATATATAGGCTGGACGCTTGTAGATATATCAGATATCCTCTGACTAATTAGATACACTCGTAATTCTAAGTGTTTTGTTTACAGAGTGCCACACGTGACCAGCCTTTGTGTACAGACACACATTATGTTTACAATAAAAATGTAAACATTTACATAAATCTCTTTAAGTCACATCAATGACTCATTTAAGATTTCATACCGTCAGAAAGGAAATTTCATTTGTATTATTTCTGTATTAATCTCATTTTTCATTCATTTTGTAAACAAAAAATATATGCTCGGGTAAATCTTAAGTGTTGTTTTTGTTACACTGGCGACCCAGCCGGTACGGATCCGGACCTACCACGTGTATACCCGTATACGGGTAGATTTGGTCGCCCGAGACACCACTACACGCCACTTTCTGAGGTGTGAAACTATATATGATAAGACTAAATATTGCAGGTCTAGTGTTATTAAAAAAAACTGTCGAATTTAAAATGAGTTTTATAATCACCGATCAGTTTTAATGTTCAACTTCACGAGTTTCCGTTTATTTTTCAATCCGTAATATTAGCCAACCACTTTTACCGAAACGCACAAAATGTGCGATCCTATCTCACAGCTGTGTGCACGATACTGTATCGTGCTTGTGTGCGCACGATGTATGCACAAAGTTTTCGTTGCGTTGTGCGTTACCATAACTATATATATGCTGATATTACAATAAGATGTAATATTCCACCACTGTTACTGATATTTTGATGTATACCATCTTTTATTGTGGATGTTTAGTATAGTTTGGCATCATTTACAAATACGATCGTTACATAATCAACAACTTCTGTTAGTTATTTCTAATAGTTCCATTCAACTTAAAGTATTGAAATGGAGAACTTCTACCACAGTACTAGCTTGATAACTGTACAAAGTATTGAAATGGAGAACTTCTACTACAGTACTAGCTTGATAACTGTACAAAGTATTGAAATGGAGAACTTCTACTACAGTACTAGCTTGATAACTGTACAAAGTTTTGAAATGGAGAACTTCTACCACAGTACTAGCTTGATAACTGTACAAAGTTTTGAAATGGAGAACTTCTACCACAGTACTAGCTTGATAACTGTACAAAGTTTTGAAATGGAGAACTTCTACCACAGTACTAGCTTGATAACTGTACAAAGTATTGAAATGGAGAACTTCTACTACAGTACTAGCTTGATAACTGTACAAAGTATTGAAATGGAGAACTTCTACTACAGTACTAGCTTGATAACTGTACAAAGTTTTGAAATGGAGAACTTCTACCACAGTACTAGCTTGATAACTGTACAAAGTTTTGAAATGGAGAACTTCTACCACAGTACTAGCTTGATAACTGTACAAAGTTTTGAAATGGAGAACTTCTACCACAGTACTAGCTTGATAACTGTACAAAGTTTTGAAATGGAGAACTTCTACTACAGTACTAGCTTGATAACTGTACAAAGTATTGAAATGGAGAACTTCTACTACAGTACTAGCTTGATAACTGTACAAAGTTTTGAAATGGAGAACTTCTACTACAGTACTAGCTTGATAACTGTACAAAGTATTGAAATGGAGAACTTCTACTACAGTACTAGCTTGATAACTGTACAAAGTATTGAAATGGAGAACTTCTACTACAGTACTAGCTTGATAACTGTACAAAGTATTGAAATGGAGAACTTCTACTACAGTACTAGCTTGATAACTGTACAAAGTTTTGAAATGGAGAACTTCTACTACAATACTAGCTTGATAACTGTACAAAGTTTTGAGTAATTATCTTGAACGGTATAAGAGACCTGGTCTGACAAAAACTAAACTTGATTTGGCTTACCTGTTTCCATGGTAACAGAAAATCAAAGTACTGAAAGTACTGAGAGGCTTAAACGTATTGAAAAATGTTCACAAATAACCGCTAATATATACTACTTTCCCCATACTCCTACACCTTGGAATGCAAAAATTACTAAAATAAGAGAACCAGAGGTTATTTTTCTTAATTTTAAGCGATTTTATATCTTCTTTAATTCTTATTTCAAATCTGACGACAATAATGTGAACAAATCAAAATAGGTAAAAAAAAATAACAAAATACACACAACCATATATTTATCGCCAACAAGCCAAATGATAAATAGCTCTATGATGAAGTTGACTAAATAAAACCTTTGAAATCCCTAAGATGTTGCAATTACTATCTTATCAATATGAGGATTTAGACAAATCGAAAGGACTTTATACCTACTTCTATTTTAAATGTATTGCAAAGTAATAGTCCTTACTTATTATAATTAAATTTGTAGTTGAGGAAAGTAGATAAGGTGTACACAGCATTTCAGATAGATAAAGTGTAAATAATTACATTAAATGTATTTACATGCCTATCTTAATTGAAGTATCATGGTTAGATTTTTATTCCAGTAATTATATCTATAAAGACTTAGTTCTATGAGATTAAAGTAGACTTCCATATATATACAAAATTTACAATATTTTCACTATAGCTACTACTATTTCTGATCTCCAATGCATTAGGTAATGTCACCATAACACGCTAAATGAATAAATATGTTATGGAAATATTTCGTTCTAGTTAATTGATAATTATAGACATGAATATTTTGGTTTTCTTATACGCGTTTTGTTTGAAGGAGTATTTTCATTTCAAGGAACTTTGATACACATTAACAAACCTAGAGAAATCAGCACAACCAGCCTTCATCAAATAAAACGAAAAGACAAAAAATATAAGTTATAACAAAGTCAACATCATGATCGGTACAGTATTAAAAATATATTATTCATAAATCATGAGCACCAATTGTACCTTGCGTACGAAGCGCAAACTTTTTATCTACAAAAACTTGGAAAAGTGTCATGTCAGTGGGTGTGAAAAACCTGAAAAAAAGTCATATCGGCGGGTATGCGCGTGGGACGAACAGTCCAATTTTGTGACGTCTAATGAGGTAAAATGATTAAAGCAAAATTGATGTTCTGTTTGTAAGTTTTGTTTGTTTATAAGTGCTTTTAGTTAATAATTCAAACTAAGCCCCCAGACTAGCTTCTTATCAACTCGCACGTACAGTGTTCTGTACGCTTACGTCATGTCGAGAAGGATTCATAAGCCGCCATACAGTAAATACACTATAAATCAAGTCACGCAGTTACAATAAACTTTGAAGATACAAGAAACCATTTTTTTGCTTACTTACGGCAGAGACTTATCTCTGCTTACGGTTAATATGGTTGTTTTCTAGGAATATTCACAGCAGGCGATAAGAATCACGTCAGCTCGATCTTCTTCAACAGCACAGGTCGGGGATGTCCGTGAGCAAATTCCGTAAAATATATTGTTTAAAATTTATCAATAGTTCAACCACACTGTGCTTCTTTTTTGAAATATGTAGTAATCGTATTGTTATTAAAAAAATAAACTTATTGGGGATGCTTTTTAAAATAGCGATTTAAAAGATCGCGGCATTATTTATGCAATCAATTGCCGCTAGAGGGCTCTAACTCTTTTCGATATCTCAGCCAATGAGAAGGCCAGGATCGGTAAATTTTGTCTGAAAGGCCGTCGCAATAGGCTGTACGTACTGAGTACTACAGCACTAACTTGATAACTGTACAAAGTTTCGACTAATTATCTTGGACGGTTTCCAAGCACTGGTCCAAAAAATCTTAAATTTGTGATATGGCCTGTCTGTTTCCGTGGTAACAGAAAAAATATCCAAAAAAGAGAACTTCTCCAGAGCAAAATGCACTACAACATTACTAGTTTGATAAATGTACAACGTTTGTGCCAATCGGTCAAGTGATGTAAACCACCAGGACATTCCTTCGCACCATAAAAATAATGCGAGATACGGATAATACATCATTATAGATCCCAGTAAATAGGACACATGTGAAATACAATTCATATAGTAAATGCTTCTTTGCACAACCTTTATTAGAATCGTGGTTTGAACTGACGCCGACTGACCAGCTTTTTTAATTGTTGTAATTGATTTAGGTAAGAGACAATAAGATAATAAGATATGATAGATTAATATTGTGTCAGAATCAGGGTGAGAAACTTGACACGCTCCACTAATTCCTGTAGGGTAGCATTAGCTTTACAATCAAGGATTAGATATCTGATATAACAGGTCCACAAAGATATTGAACAAAGTAGAGCGACTTAACACTGTATTATATGACGTTCTAAAGCCAGCGACATATCATTCGTTTCATATTTCATGACATGGCAATTCAAAAAACATAAAATCACACATAATTTTCAATTTCTGAATTTGCTGAACAGAAAATTTAGCAAAAACACCAGACATCCTTGGCGCTTGCTTCTCATATTTCTCGAGGACTTAAAGCTTTATGTGTAAATTATAGCTTAAGTGCCAATGCTAATTGATATATCTTTAATTAATAACCCAAGTATATTCTTTCACACCAACTGTGTATGGTATATTATCATACTACTTTTCTCATTAAGTTAAATAAACACATCACATGTCACACAGGATATTAGCAAACTGCTGTTAATATCCTTTAACATCACACTCTGAATAGTTTGTTCGTCATTGTCACCTGGTGGCGTTTAGGTCAAATCAAGGTAATATTCTAAGGATTGTCCTTCATTGTATCTGTTTGACCGTCATCAGGACATAATTGAATATTAAATGAATTCCGATGTAATAACTTAGACCCCTGCCTTTTTGGATACTATTTTATCTACAGTTATATATATAAGTTGAGACAGGGTCCTTTATATGACGTTTAGAATAAGTGTCTCTTGGACTAGATTTGTTGACGATTCGGCTAATAGCGTCAACAATTTAAACGTTTTCTCTCAACTTGGTGGACATCTCTCTCTGATTTTGGTACCTGTATACAAATATTTCAGCTTATTTCTTGATTTTGAAAAAAAAACTAAATAAATACTGGAATATTTTTACTTCTCAAAAGAGTTCATCTTAAATAGATTTCATTGCCACATCTGGTGAACTTCTTGCATCCGCTCACAATATCCCTTGTGAAATGCGTTCCGAAATAAGCTATGCAGCACATTTGAGCGCACGTTGTGTGGTTCTATTTTATAAATTGCGCAATTCTATCGTAGTTGATATAAATTTAGAAATTACTTATAAATATGTGTGGGATATCGCTTATTTATTTTCTAAATATATAAGGATACAACTAAATATATTTCCTAATTAAGCCATTAATATATAGGCTGGACGCTTGTAGATATATCAGATATCCTCTGACTAATTAGATACACTCGTAATTCTAAGTGTTTTGTTTACAGAGTGCCACACGTGACCAGCCTTTGTGTACAGACACACATTATGTTTACAATAAAAATGTAAACATTTACATAAATCTCTTTAAGTCACATCAATGACTCATTTAAGATTTCATACCGTCAGAAAGGAAATTTCATTTGTATTATTTCTGTATTAATCTCATTTTTCATTCATTTTGTAAACAAAAAATATATGCTCGGGTAAATCTTAAGTGTTGTTTTTGTTACACTGGCGACCCAGCCGGTACGGATCCGGACCTACCACGTGTATACCCGTATACGGGTAGATTTGGTCGCCCGAGACACCACTACACGCCACTTTCTGAGGTGTGAAACTATATATGATAAGACTAAATATTGCAGGTCTAGTGTTATTAAAAAAAACTGTCGAATTTAAAATGAGTTTTATAATCACCGATCAGTTTTAATGTTCAACTTCACGAGTTTCCGTTTATTTTTCAATCCGTAATATTAGCCAACCACTTTTACCGAAACGCACAAAATGTGCGATCCTATCTCACAGCTGTGTGCACGATACTGTATCGTGCTTGTGTGCGCACGATGTATGCACAAAGTTTTCGTTGCGTTGTGCGTTACCATAACTATATATATGCTGATATTACAATAAGATGTAATATTCCACCACTGTTACTGATATTTTGATGTATACCATCTTTTATTGTGGATGTTTAGTATAGTTTGGCATCATTTACAAATACGATCGTTACATAATCAACAACTTCTGTTAGTTATTTCTAATAGTTCCATTCAACTTAAAGTATTGAAATGGAGAACTTCTACCACAGTACTAGCTTGATAACTGTACAAAGTATTGAAATGGAGAACTTCTACTACAGTACTAGCTTGATAACTGTACAAAGTATTGAAATGGAGAACTTCTACTACAGTACTAGCTTGATAACTGTACAAAGTTTTGAAATGGAGAACTTCTACCACAGTACTAGCTTGATAACTGTACAAAGTTTTGAAATGGAGAACTTCTACCACAGTACTAGCTTGATAACTGTACAAAGTTTTGAAATGGAGAACTTCTACCACAGTACTAGCTTGATAACTGTACAAAGTATTGAAATGGAGAACTTCTACTACAGTACTAGCTTGATAACTGTACAAAGTATTGAAATGGAGAACTTCTACTACAGTACTAGCTTGATAACTGTACAAAGTTTTGAAATGGAGAACTTCTACCACAGTACTAGCTTGATAACTGTACAAAGTTTTGAAATGGAGAACTTCTACCACAGTACTAGCTTGATAACTGTACAAAGTTTTGAAATGGAGAACTTCTACCACAGTACTAGCTTGATAACTGTACAAAGTTTTGAAATGGAGAACTTCTACTACAGTACTAGCTTGATAACTGTACAAAGTATTGAAATGGAGAACTTCTACTACAGTACTAGCTTGATAACTGTACAAAGTTTTGAAATGGAGAACTTCTACTACAGTACTAGCTTGATAACTGTACAAAGTATTGAAATGGAGAACTTCTACTACAGTACTAGCTTGATAACTGTACAAAGTATTGAAATGGAGAACTTCTACTACAGTACTAGCTTGATAACTGTACAAAGTATTGAAATGGAGAACTTCTACTACAGTACTAGCTTGATAACTGTACAAAGTTTTGAAATGGAGAACTTCTACTACAATACTAGCTTGATAACTGTACAAAGTTTTGAGTAATTATCTTGAACGGTATAAGAGACCTGGTCTGACAAAAACTAAACTTGATTTGGCTTACCTGTTTCCATGGTAACAGAAAATCAAAGTACTGAAAGTACTGAGAGGCTTAAACGTATTGAAAAATGTTCACAAATAACCGCTAATATATACTACTTTCCCCATACTCCTACACCTTGGAATGCAAAAATTACTAAAATAAGAGAACCAGAGGTTATTTTTCTTAATTTTAAGCGATTTTATATCTTCTTTAATTCTTATTTCAAATCTGACGACAATAATGTGAACAAATCAAAATAGGTAAAAAAAAATAACAAAATACACACAACCATATATTTATCGCCAACAAGCCAAATGATAAATAGCTCTATGATGAAGTTGACTAAATAAAACCTTTGAAATCCCTAAGATGTTGCAATTACTATCTTATCAATATGAGGATTTAGACAAATCGAAAGGACTTTATACCTACTTCTATTTTAAATGTATTGCAAAGTAATAGTCCTTACTTATTATAATTAAATTTGTAGTTGAGGAAAGTAGATAAGGTGTACACAGCATTTCAGATAGATAAAGTGTAAATAATTACATTAAATGTATTTACATGCCTATCTTAATTGAAGTATCATGGTTAGATTTTTATTCCAGTAATTATATCTATAAAGACTTAGTTCTATGAGATTAAAGTAGACTTCCATATATATACAAAATTTACAATATTTTCACTATAGCTACTACTATTTCTGATCTCCAATGCATTAGGTAATGTCACCATAACACGCTAAATGAATAAATATGTTATGGAAATATTTCGTTCTAGTTAATTGATAATTATAGACATGAATATTTTGGTTTTCTTATACGCGTTTTGTTTGAAGGAGTATTTTCATTTCAAGGAACTTTGATACACATTAACAAACCTAGAGAAATCAGCACAACCAGCCTTCATCAAATAAAACGAAAAGACAAAAAATATAAGTTATAACAAAGTCAACATCATGATCGGTACAGTATTAAAAATATATTATTCATAAATCATGAGCACCAATTGTACCTTGCGTACGAAGCGCAAACTTTTTATCTACAAAAACTTGGAAAAGTGTCATGTCAGTGGGTGTGAAAAACCTGAAAAAAAGTCATATCGGCGGGTATGCGCGTGGGACGAACAGTCCAATTTTGTGACGTCTAATGAGGTAAAATGATTAAAGCAAAATTGATGTTCTGTTTGTAAGTTTTGTTTGTTTATAAGTGCTTTTAGTTAATAATTCAAACTAAGCCCCCAGACTAGCTTCTTATCAACTCGCACGTACAGTGTTCTGTACGCTTACGTCATGTCGAGAAGGATTCATAAGCCGCCATACAGTAAATACACTATAAATCAAGTCACGCAGTTACAATAAACTTTGAAGATACAAGAAACCATTTTTTTGCTTACTTACGGCAGAGACTTATCTCTGCTTACGGTTAATATGGTTGTTTTCTAGGAATATTCACAGCAGGCGATAAGAATCACGTCAGCTCGATCTTCTTCAACAGCACAGGTCGGGGATGTCCGTGAGCAAATTCCGTAAAATATATTGTTTAAAATTTATCAATAGTTCAACCACACTGTGCTTCTTTTTTGAAATATATAGTAATCGTATTGTTATTAAAAAATAAACTTATTGTGGATGCTTTTAAAATAGCGATTTAAAAGATCGCGGCATTATTTATGCAATCAATTGCCGCTAGAGGGCTCTAACTCTTTTCGATATCTCAGCCAATGAGAAGGCCAGGATCGGTAAATTTTGTCTGAAAGGCCGTCGCAATAGGCTGTACGTACTGAGTACTACAGCACTAACTTGATAACTGTACAAAGTTTCGACTAATTATCTTGGACGGTTTCCAAGCACTGGTCCAAAAAATCTTAAATTTGTGATATGGCCTGTCTGTTTCCGTGGTAACAGAAAAAATATCCAAAAAAGAGAACTTCTCCAGAGCAAAATGCACTACAACATTACTAGTTTGATAAATGTACAACGTTTCGAGTAATCGAGTAATCTTTTATTTACTTAATAAGTAAGCTTTGAGAACATTAATCCAGAAAATGACCTTGCACGGGCGGACGCACAGACGCACGGAAGAACAGACGCACGGAAGCACAGACGCACGGACGCACGGACACACAAACGCGTTTCGCGGAGGATAAAATGCCAATTAAAACTATATATTACCGGAATTATTCCCTCTAATGGCATCGATTGCACTAGGATAACGAAACAACGTAGTAAAACGACACCACTTACTGGCATATATAGAGTATACTTATTGAACGGTGGGTCTTTCGTACATCAGTACCTAAGGTAGTTTTTACTCTAAAATATCGACAGTTCTAATCAGTTTCCACTTTTCAAAAACTTCATTCGATGCATTATCATGCATATTTATTACTAACATTAGATGTTGGATTTTTACCTTGTTCCTTACGTTTGTACAAATGTCTACTCCAAATTCAAACATAGCAATTCTTATCTATATTCTTTTGGCTATTGCTAGGGATATCCATCCCAATCCCGGTCCTAAATCAAACAACAGTTCCATCATCCACTCATTCAATATTCTTCACTTAAATATCAGAAGCTTGAGAAACAAACTTGATTATATCCAAACACTGACTGATGACATAGATGTCCTTTGTCTGACAGAAACACATCTTGATAATACTGTTTCTAATGATCAAATTATAATAGATGGGTTTTGTAAGGAACCCTTTAGAAAAGATCGAAATATGTTTGGAGGTGGTGTAATAATGTACTATTCTTCTTCTTTAGTTGCAAAACGTCTAATTGATCTTGAATGTCTTAACGATGAAATTATATGGGCTCAATTTGTTTTTAAAGGTAAAATTTTTGTTATTGGTAATTTATATAGACCTCCTAATACAAGTAACTTGAACGGGCTGTGGCAACGTATTAATTTCTCTCTTGATCGGGCTTTTGAACTCACAAATAATGTTATTCTATTGGGAGATCTTCACATAGACTCTCTTAAACCTCTCCGAGGTGAACCTTCTACCATATTTACATCTTACAACTTAAAAAATATTATTACAGAACCTACCAGAGTCACGGCTGAATCTTCTTCTTTATTGGATCCAATTTTAATTAGTGACAGCGTGAATATTCTCTACTCGGAGGTTATAACTATCGATAGATCTATTAGTGATCATGATGCTGTCTTTGTTATTATTGATGTACCTAATATTATAAACAAAGTGGTCAAAAGAAAGGTCTGGTTGTATAATAGAACTGACACTGACGGACTTAGGAAATTTATTTCTGATATTCCATGGAATCACGCTTTGAATGAGTTAAATGATGTAAATGATATGTGCGAATTTTTAACTACCAATATTTTAATTGCTGCAAACACCTGTATTCCTTTTAAGGAAGTTCAATTACGTACTCATGATAAACCTTGAATGAACAACTCTGTACGTCATCAAATTAGAATAAGGGATAGATTAAAAAAAACAATATATTCGAAGAGGTAGTAACTTTAATAAGAACAAATATAAAACTGCAAGAAATAAGGCTAATAATATGATTAAACGGGCCAAAGAATTTTTTTATAAAAATATTGATACTATTATCGATAAAAGTAAATCTGAACCTAAAACTTATTGGAAACTCTTGCGTCTATTGATGAAAGGAAAGAAAAATGTTGAAATACCCCCACTCTACGATGAGAAATCACATGAATATATTTTTAATGACAAAGACAAGTGTGAACTCTTAAACAACTTTTTTTCTTCCATATCTTCACTTTCTGATAATGATAAGTCTGTACCTCACTTCGAGAAAAGAACTAATTCTACTCTTTCTGATCTCATTATTTCACCAAATGAAATTGAAGATGTAATTCACTCATTAAATGTAAATAAAGCTTCAGGTCCAGATGGTATTAGTCATAAAATGTCGAAATTTATTTCCAAAGAAATTGCCTTACCCCTTTCTATTATTTTTAATTTTTCACTTTCGAAAGGCTCATATCCCGATAAATGGAAATTTGCTAGTGTAATGCCTATCTTCAAATCGGGTGATCACAACAAAGTGTCAAATTACAGACCCATATCTCTTCTTAGCTGTATCGGTAAACTTTTTGAACGTGTGGTATACAAACACACATATAACTTCCTTTTTGACAACAGTCTTGTCTACAAATTCCAGTCAGGTTTCTTGCCAAATCATTCTTGCACGTATCAACTTATCGAGTTGTATCATACCCTCCAACTTAGTTTAGAAAAATATGAACATACTGCATTTGTCTTTTGTGATTTTTCTAAGGCATTCGACAGGGTTTGGCATATTGGTCTTCTTTATAAATTAGAAAAACATGGAATTAATGGTAAACTTCTTCAATGGCTTTCAAGTTATCTTTACAATGGAACTCAATCTGTCTTTATAAATGATTCTACTGTTATGAATACCTCTGCAGGAGTCCTCAAGGTTCTGTTCTAGGGCCTCTACTTTTTCTAATCTATATAAATGATATCTACACAGAACTTACATCTTTATCACGCTTATTTGCAGATGACACATCACTCTCCTACTCTTCTCGTAATATAGCAGACATAGGAATAGCAGTTAATAGTGATCTGAGAAAATTAGAAAAATGGTCGAAAGACTGGCTAATGTCTTTTAATCCACACAAAACAGAAATAATGATAATATCTAACACACGACCTGATCACCAACCACAAATTATTTTTGACAATACTTATATAGAACTTACAGATCATCACAAACATTTAGGAGTCATACTGAGTAATGATGGATCATGGAATAAACACGTAGAAGAAGTTATTAAAAAGGTATCTAAATATATAGCAACTTTACGTAGGTTAAAATTAATTCTAAACAGACACACTTTAGAAAAAATGTATCTCACATACATAAGGCCATTATTAGAATACGCCTGTGAAGTTTGGGATAATTGTGGAGTTAATATGTCATCAAATATTGAAAAAATTCAATTAGAGGCAGCCCGAATTGTGACTGGTTTACCCATTTATACTAGATCTGACTTTCTACTAAATGAAACGGGCTGGGAAGAACTTAAATTACGACGTCAACATCGCAAGTTATCTCTTTTCTATAATATAATTAATGGGATCGCACCATCTTTCCTCACTGACTTTATCCCTGAACATATTGGTAATCTCACTAGGTATGACTTACGAAATGCAGATCAGTTACGACAACCAACTTATCGTCTTCAATCTATGTGTAACTCTTTTTTTTCCTTCTACAACTGAACTCTGGAATAGATTAGATGAATCTTTAAAAACGGCTGGTTCACTAAAATTGTTTAAAACCAAACTACGTCCAAAAAACTCCAACAAGCTTAAATCGTGTTTCCTATCATATGGCCCCCGTCAACTGAATATTCTTCATTGTCGTTTAAGAAATAGGGCAAGCTCACTCAACTATGACCTATTCAGAGGCAATCTCATGAACTCAGCATCTTGCTCCTGCGGACATCCCTCTGAAGATTCCTTTCATTATTTAATTCATTGTTCGAACTACATTCAAATTCGTAACACCCTGTTCACCGAACTGTCGTGGTATCAGGGTGATATCTCGAAAGATGTACTTTTAAATGGAGACGTACGACTAAGTTCAGCTGAAAACTCACTTTTAGCTAGAGCTGTTCAAAAATTAATTGATGCCTCTGGGCGATTTGGCTAGTTTCTGCATTTCTTCCTTTGTACTATATATTCCCTTCTTCCTTCCTCACCTATCCTCCTTTCTTCTTAACATCCTTCTTTTTTTGTTTCAATGAAAAATATTATGATTCAATATATTGTTACATTGCTTGTAGTTAAGTATTGTTTTATCATTCATGTAATGGAGAGGGCTTAATAAGTTGGAAAAACTTGTGCCCAATCCAATTGTACAAAGTTTTGCAATAAAATAATTATTAAATCAAATCAAAATCAAAATCAGTACCTAAAACATCAAGGAAATTCCAACATGTCAACATAATGATAACCCAAACTCAAATCTTATAAAACTAGGGCAACATATGAACAAAAGAAAGATTTACACGGAGGCTCCTTAAAAGTACAAGGAAAATAATACCAGATGTGTTGGAATAGCAAGCGTCTTCTGCCTCATGTCACGTTCTCAAACAAGAACAAGGTATACAACAACGGGACCAACAATCAAACTCATGTAAACACCCTTGGTTGGGGATGTAAGAATGTTGCTATTCAGAAATCCAAAATTCACAATAGGGAAATTGAAATGATCAAGCTTATCATGCAGCTTGGTGGAAAGCTGTCTAAAACCGTTATTGCAGCCAGAATCCATGCCCTGTACATTCTCTGTTTACAAATTGTTTGGGAAGTGTAATTCGCCAAGCTCGCTTGCTCTGTATAGTTTTTAAACTGGTATTTTTTCAACTCGAATCGTCTAGGTTTAAATTTTTTTGATAAATTTGTCCGATTGCTGATTTTCATTAATTGCAATGCACTTGTTGCAGGAGTTGTTCGTTCTAGCAATACATGTTACCATAAACTCCCGCCTTTAGCGTTACTGAAGTGACTAAGAAGGAGGAAACGCCCACTACATCCTCGATACTGCAGGGGTAGCGCCCACTACATCCTCGATATTCCAGAGGTTACGATCACTACATCCTCGATACTCCAGGGGTTACGATCACTACATCCTCGATACTCCAGCACCTTGTGGAAAAAATGAACAGACTAGTTTGATCTTTTGATGTATATCGAACGAATCTCGAGGTCGTATAATGGTATATTGTAATGGTTTTTAATTTGGATGTAGCTCCTTCGTAATCTTCAAAAGGAACGTATCAACCTGTTAATGATCATTTTTTTATCCTGGATGCAATCACATTACTTAGCGTGTACCTTCAATTTTGCCACGACATGTTCCAGGGGAGTAGAGAGAGAAAGTGATTGTAACCCTTGATACTTATCAGGTAGCATGTCCCATAAGAAGCTCATGTAGATACTCAGTCTGGAATCTTAATCAAGACAAGATTTCTTTAACAACATGCCGAACGCTCGACCGCCAGCCATGATTGTTTAAGTGTATGATGTACACGTTAAGTAGATCTAGACAACTAGGCTTCCATAACTTTAACCCAAGTGTACTGGAGTCTCTCGTGAATGAGTTTGTTTCTCGATAGGAGGTGCGTTATTCTTATATAATAATTCTCAGGTATCAGTGCCATAAATCAATTGGCAATTTATCTTAAAAATGAACAGTTTTAAATGTATCAGTTAAGTAGACTATTTACATATAAATATGTATTCCGCAATTTCGACCGCAATAAACTCGTGTCTCGACAGAAATCGATATACAGAGTACAAAGAAGAGCCTTTCAGAAGTCAAATATCATGGTTTGAAGTGACTGATATATTCAATCACAAAGAGTCGTTTCAAAAACAATGTTTTACTTTTGCAAACGTTAACAGTGTGAATGCGAATCCCAATATATTCGTGTCTTCAATTTGATTTGCGCATTTCTTATCGTTTGAGTTTGACGACACCCAATACAAGGGAGGTAACTGTTACTTTCGACGACCCAAAATGTAGCCGGTGATCTACCGAAAATAATGACATAGTTAAAATATCTTCTTTTTGGTTCGTTAAAGCTTTCTGTGCTAAATTATGAGTGAAGAAACTAAGTCCTAGAGAGATGAAGATATGTACTGCGTCCACTCTAACGGCCTTCCGGGATTTCAGCGGACAATAAAAGTTAGGAAAGTGAGTAGAGAGGAAATAGTATAGAGCGATGGGAGAGAGTGAGATACAGAGATGTGGAAGAGAGAAGCCATCTATACCACTGTTCTTAAACCTCCCTGGCACAATCTCCCACATGTATCTTCGGAAACCTACCTAAAATACAGAGTAATGCGCAGGGTTCTGGTAATCAATTACATCAAATTTCTACAGATTGTACTGTACTGTGAAATTATTGCCAAAGTTGATGTACACGAATAAGTGATACATGTTTCTTGCAAGTTTTATTTTACTTTAGCGTTTCACCCTGAAATGCCATCCCTGTTCATAAAATTGTGATATCTGAAGACAATGCATATGGATAACGGGGCTAGTCACGGGTACTATTACAGTGCCATCCCATTGGAATGTCATGATCTGGTCACATTTGTATACCATCCCGCCCTGTCACATTGAAAGCGGGCTAATCTGGCCCCTCGTCCCTATTAAGTACTGGCCCGCTTCGGCGATAGCTGCCTAAACCAATCGTTTGAAACGTTGTTTTCCTTGTCGACTATTTTGGATTTTTTCCCAGGCATATAATTTTGATGTCTTGTTTTATTCTGAATGTGTCCACATTAGGTGTATCTAAAACGATTTAGTTGAAAGAAACAATTATTCATATTTTCATGAAATTATTTATAATCAACAATACATTTGTGAAAACTTAAAAAAAAAAAAAAAAAACTAAATAGCTACGGAAAGTTTATTTGTGTGTAGGTACTTATTTTAGAAGTTTTAATTTCGAGTTATTTCCCCTTGAGCACAAATTCGCTCCGACATTTCCACACACAATGATACCATAATGTTGGATATTTGAAGACATAGAAATTATTGTAATTGTTAGGGTCAACACTTATTAGATTGGCGGGTCCAGTATTTACTAGACTCACGGGGATCGAAATGACAGTGACTTAATTCGTCACCGTCATGTGGCGAGAACAAGAGCACAGGTTCTTGATAAACAGGATTAAACTGTAAGTGGTAATCCGGTTGTCTGTACCATAAATCATCCCCCTTCCCTCTCTGTACATACTTTACATAGACAGTATTTAATTTCATTCTTTTTTTTCTCGCTCTCACTTCCGCAATTGGCCACAGAAAAGCGCCATTCTCAGTGTCAAGAATTGTAATCGGATGATTAGATGACGTCACAACTTATCTCGACTTCACCGTAAAAATTAGATTTGTTGTCCAAATCATTCTGATTTATTTTCTTGAACCAGGATACACGACGAATATTTACATCTGTAGAACGGACGTTAGTACTTGACGAGTCACAAATATTGACTAGCTTGTCTTAGCATTTAATAAAATCACAATTTTATCTTAGGTGACTGCGTTCGATAGGTCTTATCAAACATTGTTTCTAACAAACCATCACACTGAAATGTCATACTTTGAAGTTTTAACCATCGTTATAAAACAGTCGGGCAATAGTTAACTACAATATTCTCTACAGACTCATGAAGCTGGACGTAATAATAAAAACAGGCGCCGGGTTTAAATATCATGAAATTTGTAGCGCCTGGGTCAAAGGACATGATTCTTGGACTTTTGAGGTCAAGGCCAAACCCTCATGAAGGACGGGTGCGGGAATGTAACAAATGAAGACGTATAAAGAAAAGAAAGTGGGGAAACCAAAAACTTAGCAATGATTATCTCGTCTATTATTGTAATAATTCCATGAACTGTAAAAAGATGACAGGTTAAAATAAAAGGTAATGTCGGATGTTCTCATATCATTACAATATGAAGGAGAATCAAAGGTATAAGCTGGTGTACTATATTAAAATCCAAAACAAAATAACAAAATATATAAACTATTTACTGTTGTCTGTCTGTCATTTGTGGATGTAACAGTGACAACTAGATAGTCCTTGAACAAGGCTGGCTGTCATGCTACAATGTCATGATATTTCAGTATTATGACACTGGCATAAAACATACAATGGGCTCTGATTGACTTAATCATACTTATTATGACATTCTTAACGGCTCGTCAACACATACAAGGTCATTAGGGCCATCAAATGGTAAAACACAGCGATCCAGGAAGGAAATAACATCAAACAAATTAAGAGGTAGGGTGACGTGAAGCTTGCCATAAGTGTTATGAACAATATAATGAACAAGCATTCACAGGGTATGCTAAAGGACGTGCATTATATGAAATGTTATCATTCCTTTGTAACAGTTTTACCACCTTAATATCACATCGTGTTAGGTTCTATGGGAAAAAATGTCAATATATACATATCTAACCCAATAACTATTTAAATATTCATTTGAAGTTTACAACAACCACGGGTAAGTCTATACTATGCACGTTGAAGATTCGCCAAAATTATCACATACGACTTTGCCACAAATTCCATAAAAATGTTATCATCTTTCCCACGTGATGAGTAAAGGTCATCTTAAGAAGTGATCGTTCATAGTACACAAGCATATCGCAAATACACGGTTATTAGTAAGAGTTTTAACAGGTCCAAGATAAATCAAGACATATATGTATATGTGTTCTTTCTTTGAACAATGAAATTCGTTTTTAGAATGTGTTCCTATCAAATTATATATTTCTAGTGTCAAAGACAGTTATGTACTACATAGAGGGAGGAGACCAATTTTGATTGTCGCTGGTACATGATATATACTATCCTGCTGAACAACGTAGGAAATAACGACATGCTAACAGAATCTTAATCAAAACTAAAATTAAATCAAAGTAAGGTAAAATATAAACAACAGAAAGATTTACAAGGAGACTCCTGAAAAAGTACCAGGTGTTCCGGAAGAGTAAGCGTCTTCTGCTCCATCGACGACACCCGTCATGTAAACCTTAGTTATTCCAAGTAAGCAAGGGCAGGTTCCCAAATGAAAACATGGTTATTGAGAACAGAATCAACAGGCACACTAACGAGCATCAAACATGTTAGAATCTCGATGAGATCACTATGAAGATAAAACTCTGCCATGTGATCACAATGAAGGTGACACTCTCCAATGATATACATCGATACTAATTAACTGATATCGACCAGACATCTAAACTTTTGGACGTTGAATTTAAACTTAATCCGATGTATCTACATTTCTTTATGTTATAGTAAAAAAATAAGCCTTTGTTTGCTGAAATTTAAATTGACAACAAGGAAAATTGGATATATGTTTAAAATCTTGGCTTTACATCTATTCTGTATTGTGTTTGTATATGGGGTGTGTGCCATCAACCCCCTTCCTACCCCCTTCCCTAGACCCCCCCCGCCCCGCCAGTAATACTCAGTAAACTAATCCCCCCTTTATCTCTTTTCCTTTCCTCCGTCCTTCAAGGTATTGTTGTTTTACCAGTCACGATTCATATAAACCATAAGGGTGTGTTTGTCAGGGACGAGCGGACACCTGACTGATTCTGTTTGCGCAAAATGTTTCGTGCCTTTAAAAAACTTCAATTCAGAGTTTGGTGGAACCCGGAGCAGGAAATCAAAAATAATGTAAATGTTCAATAACTGAATTAGCCGAGACAGAAAATTGTGATTAAAATGAAATTGTCTCAAGACACAACCACTGTTAATCTTCTTGGATCTTATCATAGCGTGCGCCAAATGTCGTGAAGTTATTTCGTGTTATCATGATTCCAAAAATGACAATATTGTTTGTTGTGTCACATAAACACTCATTATTACAAAATTGTCCATATTGTGATCATATCGCTGAAAATTTGGCTAGAATGGTTGATACAAATCAGACAGGCGAGTCCTCTATATTATAAAAGAAAAGCAATTACGAACTGGTCAATACCTGGAATGAACTTTTATCAATTTATCAACTATCGACGGTTGATTATGTGTTTTATTTCTGTGTTTTGTTCAAGCTGTAAAAACTTTGTAATGCAAATTTCATCCTTTCATCTTTTTTTGAAATCTGATATTTCTCAACGGTCCAATTTCAATTAAACTAGAATCTTCAATTAAACTGGAAATCGTTTGAAAAAAGGAGACAGTAAAATCGATACAAGAAAACAAACACGGCCCTCGCCTCTCATGACACATTGAAGTAGGGGGCTATCTTATCGTCGCTCCTCTTACACTGTGTCCACTTATTGTCCTTGTCAAGAGCTCCCTGACAGCAAGTCAATCAACAGACTTCTCAACAACGCTCAATTCTCGTCTTTATCTCAACAACGCTTTGATTGTCATCTATATCTCAACAACGCTTCATTGTCTTCGGAAAGTCTGAAGAGGGCTAGGGTGCTGCGATTACACAATTAAGTACTCCCTGTCATCTCGACGCTTGCAACTCGATACCGTGAAGCCTGCATGACGCTGGAAAATCTTACATCCGGTCGGAAACTGTTAGGAATCACCAGAAGTGAAATTGACGGTTTTCTGCCAATGATGTCATTCCAAAGTGTCTCCTACGACATTAGCAACGCAGCTCAAATGTTTTTATCGTGCACGGCGCAGAATCTATTTTTGTGTATGTGAGCTATCAACAGTGTACCAGTCGCCCTTCTTCCCTAAACCGAAACACTATATATTTGATACATGCTAACTCATCTAACATATTTATAATAGAGAGGGAGTCGAGAGAGAGAGAGAGAGAGAGAGAGAGAGAGAGAGAGAGAGAGAGAGAGAGAGAGAGAGAGAGAGAGAGAGAGAGAGAGAGAGAGAGAGAGAGAGAGAGAGAGAGAGAGAGAGAGAGAGAGAGAGAGAGAGAGAGAGAGAGAGAGAGAGAGAGAGAGAGAGAGAGAGAGAGAGAGAGAGAGAGAGAGAGAGAGAGAGAGAGAGAGAGAGAGAGAGAGAGAGAGAGAGAGAGAGAGAGATATTCCTGAACAGTCGGAACTACGATATTCTTGAAGAGAGGAGAGAGAGAGAGAGAGAGAGAGAGAGAGAGAGAGAGAGAGAGAGAGAGAGAGAGAGAGAGAGAGAGAGAGAGAGAGAGAGAGAGAGAGAGAGAGAGAGAGAGAGAGAGAGAGAGAGAGAGAGAGAGAGAGAGAGAGAGAGAGAGAGAGAGAGAGAGAGAGAGAGAGAGAGAGAGAGAGAGAGAGAGAGAGAGAGAGAGAGAGAGAGAGAGAGAGAGAGAGAGAGAGAGAGAGAGAGAGAGAGAGAGAGAGAGAGAGAGAGAGAGAGAGAGAGAGAGAGAGAGAGAGAGAGAGAGAGAGAGAGAGAGAGAGAGAGAGAGGAACTAGATATTCCTGAACTGCTGGCCCCATTATGAAATCCTGAACTGCTGTCCCCTTAGGAACTACTATTCCTGAACTGCTGGCCCCAGTAGGAACTACTAAATTCCTGAACAGCTGGCCCCAGTCGGAACTAGATATTCCTGAACTGCTGGGAACTACGATATTCCTGAACTGCTTCCTAGGAACTACTAATTCCTGAACTGCCCCAGTAGGACCTGAACTGCTGGCCCCAGTAGGAACTACTACATTCCTGAACTGCTGGCCCCAGTAGGAACTACTACATTCCTGAACTGCTGGCCAGGGTCGGAACTACGATATTCCTGAACTGCTGGCCCCAGTAGGAACTACGATATTCCTGAACTGCTGGCCCCAGGTATATTCCTGAACTGCTGGGAACTACCAGTAGGAATATTCCTGAACTGCTGGCCCCAGTAGGAACTACTATATTCCTGAACTGCTGGCCCCAGTAGGAACTACTACATTCCTGAACTGCTGGCCCCAGTAGGAACTACTACATTCCTGAACTGCTGGCCCCAGTAGGAACTACTACATTCCTGAACTGCTGGCCCCAGTAGGAACTACTACATTCCTGAACTGCTGGCCCCAGTAGGAACTACGATATTCCTGAACTGCTGGCCCCAGTAGGAACTACTATATTCCTGAACTGCTGGCCCCAGTCGGAACTACTATATTCCTGAACTGCTGGCCCCAGTCGGAACTACGATATTCCTGAACTGCTGGCCCCAGTAGGAAGTGCGATATTCCTGAACTGCTGGCCCCAGTAGGAACTACTATATTCCTGAACTGCTGGCCCCAGTCGGAACTACTATATTCCTGAACTGCTGGCCCCAGTAGGAACTACTACATTCCTGAACTGCTGGCCCCAGTAGGAACTACGATATTCCTGAACTGCTGGCCCCAGTAGGAACTACTACATTCCTGAACTGCTGGCCCCAGTAGCCCCAGTAGGAACTACTACATTCCTGAACTGCTGGCCCCAGTAGGAACTACGATATTCCTGAACTGCTGGCCCCAGTAGGAACTACGATATTCCTGAACTGCTGGCCCCAGTAGGAACTACGATATTCCTGAACTGCTGGCCCCAGTAGGAACTACTATATTCCTGAACTGCTGTCCCCAGTAGGAACTACTACATTCCTGAACTGCTGGCCCCAGTAGGAACTACTATATTCCTGAACTGCTGGCCCCAGTAGGAACTACTATATTCCTGAACTGCTGGCCCCAGTAGGAACTACTATATTCCTGAACTGCTGAACTGCCCCAGTAGGAACTACTATATTCCTGAACTGCTGGCCCCAGTAGGAACTACTACATTCCTGAACTGCTGGCCCCAGTAGGAACTACTACATTCCTGAACTGCTGGCCCCAGTAGGAACTACTACATTCCTGAACTGCTGGCCCCAGTAGGAACTACTACATTCCTGAACTGCTGGCCCCAGTAGGAACTACTATATTCCTGAACTGCTGGCCCCAGTAGGAACTACTATATTCCTGAACTGCTGGCCCCAGTAGGAACTACTACATTCCTGAACTGCTGGCCCCAGTAGGAACTAATACATTCCTGAAATGCTGGCTCCAGTAGGAATTACTATATTCCTGAACTGCTGGTCCCAGTAGGAACTACTACATTCCTGAACTGCTGGCCCCAGTAGGAACTACTACATTCCTGAACTGCTGGCCCCAGTAGGAACTACTATATTCCTGAACTGCTGGCCCCAGTAGGAATTACTACATTCCTGAACAACATCCTGAACTGCTGAACTGCTGGCCCCAGTAGGAACTACTACATTCCTGAACTGCTGGCCCCAGTAGGAACTACTACATTCCTGAACTGCTGGCCTGGCCCCAGTAGGAACTACGATATTCCTGAACTGCTGGCCCCAGTAGGAACTACGATATTCCTGAACTGCTGGCCCCAGTAGGAACTACTACATTCCTGAACTGCTGGCCCCAGTAGGAACTACTATATTCCTGAACTGCTGAACTGGCTGGTCCCCAGTAGGAACTACTACATTCCTGAACTGCTGGCCCCAGTAGGAACTACTATATTCCTGAACTGCTGGCCCCAGTAGGAACTACTATATTCCTGAACTGCTGGCCCCAGTAGGAACTACTATATTCCTGAACTGCTGGCCCCAGTAGGAACTACTACATTCCTGAACTGCTGGCCCCAGTAGGAACTAATATATTCCCTTATTATGACATTGATATTGAGCAATTTGACCTTTATGGGCACTAGCATGAACTATGATGCTTAACTATTGACCCTTGTGAAAACTAACATTCACAACATTTCAAAGAATTTCACATTGTTGGAGCGAATATTCTCCATTGATGACATTTACCCTTGAGACAGCTGATGACCCCTGTGTGTACTATAAACCAAAGATTAGTATAAGTATTTACGTTCCCTGGAATAAGTAATTAACTTGACACTTAACAATAAATCCCAGTTTGAACTAATATTTGTAAGGAATGACTTGGACAGTTACATAATTATAGAGGACTTCTTACGGCTGTAGGAACCACAAATTATCCCTGTAGGAATTGAGTTGAAACTACTGATCCCTGCCTGTAAGAGCTAACTTGAAACCATAGACTCTGATAGAGCAAGCTAAAAACTATCGAATCCTGCAGGAGCTTTCCTATTACTCACGTAGGATCCATCCTGGGACGATTGGGTCCCGTAGGAACTAACTTAGAACTATTAATTCTTATAAGAACCATCTTGAAAAAATTGAACCATGTATGATCCCACTAGGGACAATTTGACCCTTGAATCAGGACTATTAGCCCCCGAAGGAGCTGACATCGCCCAGGTGTAGATTATACTTCATCAAGTCCAGAGCTCACGATTCTGTAGCGGAACTATATTCAAGCGCGTCTATGGGATTGAAACATTCGTCATTCTCTCTGTCACAAATACATTTGGCGTTTTAAAGACCTAGATTTTGTTGTAGAGACATTAAGCTCATAGAAAACAAACAGATAAATTCGGATAATGGTGAATGTAGAAGACATTTATACCCAGCATGGTCGTCTGTTAACTATCTGTTGTATCAGACAACTGTCTTTGCTTGTTCAAGCTGTAAATGTACCTTTAAATTGCTTCGCGTATTTCTATTTTCATTGAAATACAAAAACATTAATGTTCTTAAATTGATAGGCACTTATACTCGATCTTTCAAATTGATGTATCACGTTTCACAGCTTTATTCTATCCAGGTCAAATCAACAATACATTGCCCTAGTTTTAAACATTCGTATTTAAACATACAATTTACTATTTATGTTAAGAGCGCCAATGAATGAGATCGAAAGATTCAGAGTTAGCTACACGCTTTTATATCCGATTATCTGTTGAGATCTTCTTATTATTACGCTTCAGTGAATTTTCATTCAAGAAATAAAAACCTTCAGAGCATTTAAGAGGAACATCACCAGTTGTAACTAGTACGTACATGTAAGTAATATTTGTATGGCAGGAGACTCGCAATAATATATTATCTTCACGTTCAGGCATAGATTTGTCCTTTTAACCCTCTCCAAAGAAATTTGAAGTTTATTAACGGAGATATGACTGAACCGACAAAGAGTGAAAAATTGATAAATTTCTGATTTTAAAATGAAAAAAGTTCGGATTTTGTCTCGTATACATTTATCCAAGATATAAGAGAAACCAAGTCATATAATACATCTGTATAAACATTCGAGAGGGTGACATTTTTATATGGTTATGGTATATTTCTCCAGATCTATTTCACACGCAATTTCCACGTTAATCATTTAGTGTTTAGATGTTTAATTGTTAAAATATCACGGAGGAAAAACAACATTTAAAGAAGCCAGCTAGTTCACAAAGAGGATTATCGAAAGAGTGTTTTTATAGAAGTGATAAAAATAATAAACTTAGGTGATTTGTATGTAATTCAGACTGTGGGAGCATTTCCAAAATTAGGGTGTACAATCGCATGCTGTTTTGGTTTTTGTTGTTTTTCTTTTGTTCGTTTTTTTAGTTTGCTTTCTATGTCAGTATTTTAATTTTATTTTAGCTTCATACAGAATCACAATCACTTTAACTAGAGGTAGAAATGGAATCTGAGCCGTTGTCATTTATAAAGAAAATGAATGCCAACACGAATGTCTACAGGACAATGTATATGTTTAAACTGTATTCAGTTGGCTAACGTTTTTCACCAAACTTGCCTTTATCCAGCTGACATTCACTATGCCCAGAAATGGCAACAGAAGTCCAATGCTTATATCCATCTTTTCAATTCTAATTTTTTACAACCACAATCTGTTACAGTACTTGACTTTGGTAGTAACATCTTATCAATGCCATGAAAAAGTAAACATATTTCCCTCGCATACAAATGAATATTTCCCTCATATTACTGACACTGTGAATTCAATCAGAGTCGTTTCACCTCAAGACATATCATAACACACTGGCAAATTTCAAGAACAACTGGGTACCAAACTGGTCAATTCATCTCCGGAATAGTTCTTTATTTGTAGTAGAAACTCAGTTCACACAAACTCCTGGTTGTTGTTTATGGATAAATGTTCCTTAAATTACAAAAATACTCACAAATATGTAAATTTTGAGAAATAATTACCTCGAGTGAAATAAGTACTTTGTATAACAACGTAAGTATTGAATGGTTTGGAGATTATTTTTATCATTGTCAATATGAATACAATCCAGGTATGTCTTTGTCATCAGTAAGTCAGTGGCAGAGATATGATTCTGTCATACTAAACAGTCGATGTACTTTCTCTGTCTATATTCTTTGTCATCAGTAACAGTCGAGTCACTTTCCCCGTCTATTTCTTTGTCATCAGTAACAGTCGAGTCACTTTCCCAGTTGATTTCTTTGTCAAGTAAAACACTTTGTCTATTTCTTTGTCATGAGCAACAGTCGAGTCACTTTCCCTGTCTATTTCTTTGTCATCAGGAACAGTCGAGCCACTTTCTAAGTCTATTGTCTTTGTCATCAGTAACAGGATCACTTTTAAGTCTATTTCTTTGTCATCAGTAACAGTCGAGTCACTTATTTCTTTGTCATCAGTAACAGTCGAATATTTGTATTTCTTTGTCATCAGTAACAGTCGAGTCACTTTCCTGTCTATTTCTTTGTCATCAGTAACAGTCGAGTCACTTTCCCTGTCTATTTCTTTGTCATCAGTAACAGTCGAGTCACTTTCCCTGTATTTCTTTGTCATTTCTTTGTAAAGTCTATTTCTTTGTCATCAGTAACAGTCGAGTCACTTTCCCCGTCTATTTCTTTGTCATCAGTAACAGTCGAGTCACTTTCCCCAGTCTCTTTTCTGTCTATTTCTTTGTCATCAGTAACAGTCGAGTCAGTCATTTCTTTTCTCTAACAGTCGAGTACTTTTCTATTTCTTTGTCATCAGTAACAGTCGAGTCTATTTCTTTGTCATCAGTAACAGTCGAGTCACTTTCCCAGTCTATTTCTTTGTCATCAGTAACAGTCGAGTCACTTGTCTATTTCTTTGTCATCAGTAACAGTCGAGTCACTTTCTCCGTCTATGTCTTTGTCATCAGTAACAGTCGAGTCACTTTCCCCGTCTATTTCTTTGTCATCAGTAACAGTCGAGTCACTTTTTCTGTCTATATCTTTGTCATCAGTTACAGTCGAGTCACTTTCCGAGTCTATTTGTTTGTCATCAGTAACAGTGGAGTCACTTTCTCTGTCTATGTCTTTGTCATCAGCAACAGTCGAGTCACTTTCCCTGTCTATTTCTTTGTCATCAGGAACAGTCGAGCCACTTCCCCCGTCTATTTCTTTGTCATCAGTAACAGTCGAGTCACTTTCCCCGTCTATTTCTTTGTCATCAGTAACAGTCGAGTCACTTTCTCTGTCTATTTCCTTGTCATCAGTAACAGTCGAGCCACTTTCCCGTCTATTTCTTTGTCATTAGTAACAGTCGAGTCACTTTCCCCGTCTATTTCTTTGTCATCAGTAACAGTGGAGTCACTTTCCCAGTCTATTTCTTTGTCATCAGTAACAGTCGAGTCACTTTCCCAGTCTATTTCTTTGTCATCAGTAACAGTCGAGTCACTTTCTCTGTCTATTTCTTTGTCATCAGTAACAGTCGAGTCACTTTCTCCGTCTATGTCTTTGTCTTCAGTAACAGTCGAGTCACTTTCCCCGTTTATTTCTTTGTCATCAGTAACAGTCGAGTCACTGTCCGCGTCTATTTCTTTGTCATCACTAACAGTGGAGTCACTTTCTCTATGTATATCTTTGTCATCAGTAACTTTCGAGTCACTTTCTCTGTCTATTTCTTTGTCATCAGTAACAGTCGAGTCACTTTCCCGTCTATTTCTTTGTCATCAGTAACAGTCGAGTCACTTTCCCCGTCTATTTCTTTGTCATCAGTAACAGTCGAGTCACTTTCCCCGTCTATTTCTTTGTCATCAGTAACAGTCGAGTCACTTTCCGAGTGTATGTCTTTGTCTTCAGTAACAGTCGAGTCACTTTCCCCGTCTATTTCTTTGTCATCAGTAACAGTCGAGTCACTTTTTCTGTCTATATCTTTGTCATCAGTAACACTTTGTCATCAGTAACAGTCGAGTAACTTTTTCTGTCTATATCTTTGTCATCAGTAACAGTCGAGTCACTTTCCGAGTCTATTTGTTTGTCATCAGTAACAGTCGAGTCACTTTCCCCGTCTATTTCTTTGTCATCAGTAACAGTCGAGTCATTTTTTCTGTCTATATCTTTGTCATCAGTAACAGTCGAGTCACTTTCCGAGTCTATTTGTTTGTCATCAGTAACAGTCGAGTCACTTTCCCGTCTATTTCTTTGTCATTAGTAACAGTCGAGTCATTTTCCCCGTCTATTTCTTTGTCATCAGTAACAGTCGAGTCACTTTCCCAGTCTATTTCTTTGTCATCACTAACAGTCGAGTCACTTTCCCAGTCTATTTATTTGTCATCAGTCACAATCGAGTCACTTTCTCTGTCTCTGTCTTTGTAATCACTAACAATCGAGTCACTTTCCCAGTGTATGTCTTTGTCATCAGTAACAGTCGAGTCACTTTCCTGGTCTTTTTCTATGTCATCAGTAACAGTCTTCTTGCCACTTTCCCGTCTATTTCTTTGTCATCAGTAACAGTCGAGTCACTTTCCCCGTCTATTTCTTCGTCATCAGTTACATTCGAGTCACTTTCCCTGTCTATGTCTTTGTCATCAGTAACAGTCGAGTCATTTTCCCTGTCTATGTCTTTGTCATCAGTAACAGTCGAGTCACTTTCTCTGTCTATTTCTTTGTCATCAGTAACAGAGTCTTTTTCTTTGTCATCAGTAACAGTCGAGTCACTTTTTCTGTCTATTTCTTTGTCATCAGTAACAGTGGAGTCACTTTCCCCATCTATGTCTTTGTCATCAGTTACAGTCGAGTCACTTTCCCCGTCTATTTCTTTGTCATCAGTAACAGTCGAGTCATTTCCCCAGTCTATTTCTTTGTCATCAGTAGCAGTCGAGTCACTTTCTCTGTGTATTTCTTTGTCATCAGTAACAGTCGAGTCACTTTCCCCGTCTATTTCTTCGTCATCAGTTACATTCGAGTCACTTTTCCAGTGTATGTCTTTGTCATCAGTAGTCACTATTTCTTTGTCATCAGTAACAGTCGAGTCACTTTCCCGGTCTATTTCTGTGTCATCAGTAACAGTCGAGTCACTTCCCCGTCTCTGTCTTTGTCATCAGTAACAGTCGAGTCACTTTCTCTGTCTATCTTTTTGTCATCAGGAACAGTCGAGTCACTTTCCCCGTCTATTTCTTTGTCATCAGAAACAGTCGAGTCACTTTCTCTGTCTATTTCTTTGTCATCAGTAACAGTCGAGTCACTTTCCCCGTCTATTTCTTTGTCATTAGTAACAGTCGAGTCACTTTCCCAGTCTATTTCTTTGTCATCAGTAACAGTTGAGTCACATTCCCAGTCTATGTCTTTGTCATCAGTAACAGTCGAGTCACTTTCCCCGTCTATTTCTTTGTCATCAGTAACAGTCGAGTCACTTTCCCAGTCTATTTCTTTGTCATCAGTAACAGTCGAGTCACTTTCCCAGTCTATTTCTTTGTCATCAGTAACAGTCGAGTCACTTTCTGTCCGTCTATTTCTTTGTCATCAGTAACATTCGAGTCACTTTTCCAGTGTATTTCTTTGTCATCAGTAACAGTCGAGTCACTTTCCCCGTCTATTTCTTTGTCATCAGTAACAGTCGAGTCACTTTCCCAGTCTATTTCTTTGTCATCACTAACAATCGAGTCACTTTCCCAGTGTATGTCTTTGTCATCAGTAACAGTCGAGTCACTTTCCCGGTCTATTTCTGTGTCATCAGTAACAGTCGAGTCACTTTCCCCGTCTCTGTCTTTGTCATCAGTAACAGTCGAGTCACTTTTTCTGTCTATATCTTTGTCATCAGTAACAGTCGAGTCACTTTCCGAGTCTATTTCTTTGTCATCAGTAACAGTCGAGTCACTTTCCCAGTCTATGTCTTTGTCATCAGTAACAGTCGAGTCACTTTCCCCGTCTATTTCTTTGTCATCAGTAACAATCGGGCCACTTTTCCAGTCTATTTCTTTGTCATCAGTAACAGTCGAGTCACTTTCCCCGTCTATTTCTTTGTCATCAGTAACAGTCGAGTCACTTTCCCAGTCTATTTCTTTGTCATCAGTAACAGTCGAGTCACTTTCCCGTCTATTTCTTTGTCATCAGTAACAGTCGAGTCACTTTCTCTGTCTATTTCTTTGTCATCAGTAACAGTCGAGCCACTTTCCCGTCTATTTCTTTGTCATCAGTAACAGTCGAGTCACTTTCCGAGTGTATGTCTTTGTCTTCAGTAACAGTCGACTCATTTTCCCCGTTTATTTCTTTGTCATCAGTAACAGTCGAGTCACTTTCCCGGTCTGTTTCTGTGTCATCAGTAACAGTCGTGTCACTTTCCCCGTCTCTGTCTTTGTCATCAGTAACAGTCGAGTCACTTTCCCTGTCTATTTCTGTGTCATCAGTAACAGTCGAGTCACTTTCCCAGTCTATGTCTTTGTCATCAGTAACAGTCGAGTCACTTTCTCTGTCTATTTCTTTGTCATCAGTAACAGTCGAGTCACTTTCCGAGTGTATGTCTTTGTCTTCAGTAACAGTCGAGTCACTTTCCCCGTCTATTTCTTTGTCATCAGTAACAGTCGAGTCACTTTCCCCGTCTATTTCTTTGTCATCAGTAACAGTCGAGTCACTTTCTCTGTCTATTTCTTTGTCATCAGTAACAGTCGAGTCACTTTCCCGTCTATTTCTTTGTCATTAGTAACAGTCGAGTCACTTTCCCCGTCTATTTCTTTGTCATAAGTAAATTTCAAGTCACTTTCCCCGTCAATTTCTTTGTAATCACTAACAATCGAGTCACTTTCCCAGTGTATGTCTTTGTCATCAGTAACAGTCGAGTCACTTTCCGAGTCTATTTCTTTGTCATCAGGAACAGTCGAGTCAGTTTCCCCGTCTATTTCATTGTCATCAGTAACAGTCGAGTCACTTTCTCCGTCTATGTCTTTGTCTTCAGTAACAGTCGAGTCACTTTCCCGTCTATTTCTTTTCCATCAATAACAGTCGAGTCACTTTCCCCGTCTTTGTCTTTGTCATCAGTAACAGTCGAGTCACTTTCTCTGTCTATTTCTTTGTCATCAGTAACAGTCGAGTCACTTTCCCAATCTATTTCTTTGTCATCACTAACAGCTTTCCCCGTCTATTTCTTTGTCATCAGTAACAGTCGAGTCACTTTCCGAGTCTATTTCTGTGTCATCAGTAACAGTCGAGTCACTTTCCCCGTCTATGTCTTTGTCATCAGTAACAGTCGAGTCACTTTCTCTGTCTATTTCTTTGTCATCAGTAACAGTCGAGTCACTTTCCCCGTCTATTTCTTTGTCATCAGTAACAGTCGAGTCACTTTCCCCGTCTATTTCTTTGTCATCAGTAACAGTCGAGTCACTTTCCCTATTTCTTTGTCATCAGTAACAGTCTATTTCTTTGTTTGTCGAGTCACTTTCCCTGTCTATTTCTTTGTCATCAGTAACAGTCGAGTCACTTTCTCTGTCTATTTCTTTGTCATCAGTAACAGTCGAGTCACTTTCCCCGTCTATTTCTTTGTCATCAGTAACAGTCGAGTCACTTTCCCAGTCTATTTCTTTGTCATCACTAACAGTCGAGTCACTTTCCCAGTCTATTTCTTTGTCATCAGTAACAGTCGAGTCACTTTCTCTGTCTATTTCTTTGTCATCAGTAACAGTCGAGTCACTTTCTCTGTCTATTTCTTTGTCATCAGTAACAGTCCAGTCACTTTCTCTGTCTATTTCTTTGTCATCAGTAACAGTCGAGTCATTTTCTCTGTCTATTTCTTTGTCATCAGTAACAGTCGAGTCACTTTCCCGTCTATTTCTTTGTCATTAGTAACAGTCGAGTCACTTTCCCCGTCTATTTCTTTGTCATCAGTAACAGTCGAGTCACTTTCCGAGTGTATGTCTTTGTCTTCGTATGTCTTTTTCTTCAGTAACAGTCGAGTCACTTTTCTGTCTATGTCTAGTCTATTTCTTTGTCATCAGTAACAGTCGAGTCACTTTCCCCGTCTATTTCTTTGTCATCAGTAACAGTCGAGTCACTTTCCCAGTCTATTTCTTTGTCATCATAACAGTTCACTTTTTGTCTATTTCTTTGTCATCAGTAACAGTCGAGTCACTTGTGATGAGTAACAGTCGAGGCACTTTCTCTGTCTATTTCTTTGTCATCAGTAATAGTCGACTCATTTTCCCTGTTTATTTCTTTGTCATCAGTAACTTTGGAGTCACTTTCTCTGTCTCTTTCCTTGTCATCAGTAACAGTCGAGTCACTTTCCCGTCTATTTCTTTTCCATCAATAACAGTCGAGTCACTTTCCCCGTCTATTTCTTTGTCATCAGTAACAGTCGAGTCACTTTCCGAGTGTATGTCTTTGTCTTCAGTAACAGTCGACTCATTTTCCCCGTTTATTTCTTTGTCATCAGTAACTTTCGAGTCACTTTCTCTGTCTATTTCTTTGTCATCAGTAACAGTCGAGTCACTTTCCCAGTCTATTTCTTTGTCATCAGTAACAGTGGAGTCACTTTCCCAGTCTATGTCTTTGTCATCAGTAACAGTCGAGTCACTTTCCCCGTCTATTTCTTTGTCATCAGTAACAGTCGAGTCACTTTCACCGTCTATTTCTTTGTCATCAGTAACAGTCGAGTCACTTTCCCCGTCTATTTCTTTGTCATCAGTAACAGTCGAGTCACTTTCTCTGTCTATTTCTTTGTCATCAGTAACAGTCGAGTCATTTTCCCTGTTAATTCCTTGTGATGAGTAACAGTCGAGGCACTTTCTCTGTCTATTTCTTTGTCATCAGTAACAGTCGAGTCACTTTCCCTGTCTATTTCTTTGTCATCAGTAACAGTCGAGTCACTTTCCCAGTCTATGTCTTTGTCATCAGTAACAGTCGAGTCACTATGTCTTTGTCTTCAGTAACAGTCGAGTCACTTTCCCCGTTTATTTCTTTGTCATCAGTAACAGTCGAGTCACTTTCCCAGTCTATATCTTTGTCGTCAGTAACAGTCGAGTCACTTTCTTTGTCTCTGCCTTTGTCATCAGTAACAGTCGAGTCACTGTTCATCAGTAACAGTCTCTGTCTATTTCTTTGTCATCAGTAACAGTCGAGTCACTTTCCCTGTCTATTTCTGTGTCATCAGTAACAGTCGAGTCACTTTCCCAGTCTCTGTCTTTGTCATCAGTAACAGTCGAGTCACTTTCCCTGTCTATTTCTTTGTCATCAGTAACAGTCGAGTCACTTTCTCTGTCTATTTCTTTGTCATCAGTAACAGTCGAGTCACTTTCCCAGTCTATTTCTTTGTCATCAGTAACAGTCGAGTCACTTTCCCAGTCTATTTCTTTGTCATCACTAACAGTCGAGTCACTTTCTCTGTCTATTTCTTTGTCATCAGTAACAGTCGAGTCACTTTCCCAGTCTATTTCTTTGTCATCACTAACAGTCGAGTCACTTTCCCAGTCTATTTATTTGCCATAAATAACAGTCGAGTCACTTTCCCTGTCTATTTCTTTGTCATCAGTAACAGTCGAGTCACTTTCCCCGTCTATTTCTTTGTCATCAGTAACAGTCGAGTCACTTTCCCAGTCTATTTCTTTGTCATCAGTAACAGTCTTTGAGTCACTTTCCCAGTCTATTTCTTTGTCATCAGTAACAGTCGAGTCACTTTGTCTATTTCTTTGTCATCAGTAACAGTCGAGTCACTTTCCTGGTCTATTTCTATGTCATCAGTAACAGTCGAGTCACTTTCCCCGTCTATTTCTTTGTCATCAGTAACAGTCGAGTCACTTTTTCTGTCTATATCTTTGTCATCAGTAACAGTCGAGTCACTTTCCCAGTCTATTTCTTTGTCATCAGTAACAGTCGAGTCACTTTCTCTGTCTATTTCTTTGTCATCAGTAACAGTCGAGTCACTTTCCTAGTCTATTTCTTTGTCATCACTAACAGTCGAGTCACTTTCCCAGTCTGTTTATTTGTCATCAGTAACAGTCGAGTCACTTTCCCCGTCTATGTCTTTGTCATCAGTAACAGTCGAGTCACTTTCTCTGTCTATTTCTTTTCCATCAATAACAGTCGAGTCACTTTCCCCATCTATTTCTTTGTCATCAGGAACAGTCGAGCTACTTTCTCTGTCTATTTCTTTGTCATCAGTAACAGTCGAGTCACTTTCCCAGTCTATTTCTTTGTCATCAGTAACAGTCGAGTCACTTTCCCCGTCTATTTCTTTGTCATCAGTAACAGTCGAGTCACTTTCCCTGTCTATTTCTGTGTCATCAGTAACAGTCGAGTCACTTTCCCCGTCTCTGTCTTTGTCATGTAACAGTCGAGTCACTTTCCCAGTCTATTTCTTTGTCATCACTAACAGTCGAGTCACTTTCCCAGTCTATTTCTTTGTCATTAGTAACAGTCGAGTCACTTTCCCCGTCTATTTCTTTGTCATCAGTAACAGTCGAGTCAGTCTATTTCTTTGTCATCAGTAACAGTCGAGTCACTTTCCCAGTCTATTTCTTTGTCATCAGTAACAGTCGAGTCACTTTCCAGTCTATTTCTTTGTCATCAGTAACAGTCGAGTTCCCAGTCTATGTCTTTGTCATCAGTAACAGTCGAGTCACTTTCCCCGTTTATTTCTTTGTTATCAGTAACAGTCGAGCCACTTTATCCGTCTATTTCTTTGTCATCAGTAACAGTCGAGTCACTTTCCCCGTCTATTTCTTTGTCATCAGTAACAGTCGAGTCACTTTCCCGTAGATTTCTTTGGAAAAACAATCAGTAACAGTCGAGTCACTTTCCCCGTTTATTTCTTTGTCATCAGTAACAGTCGAGTCACTTTCCCAGTCTATATCTTTGTCGTCAGTAACAGTCGAGTCACTTTCTCTGTCTATTTCTTTGTCATCAGTAACAGTCGAGTCACTTTCTCTGTCTATTTCTTTGTCATCAGTAACAGTCGAGTCACTTTCCCAGTCTATTTCTTTGTCATCAGTAACAGTCGAGTCACTTTCTCTGTCTATTTCTTTGTCATCACTAACAGTCGAGTCACTTTCTCCGTGTATTTCTTTGTCATCAGTAACAGTCGAGTCACTTTCCCAATCTATTTCTTTGTCATCAGTAACAGTCGAGTCACTTTCTCTGTCTATTTCTTTGTCATCAGTAACAGTCGAGTCACTTTCCCAGTCTATTTCTTTGTCATCACTAACAGTCGAGTCACTTTCTCTGTCTATTTCTTTGTCATCAGTAACAGTCGAGTCACTTTCTCTGTCTATTTCTTTGTCATCAGTAACAGTGGAGTCACTTTCTCTGTCTATTTCTTTGTCATCGCTAACAGTCGAGTCACTTTCTCTGTCTATTTCTTTGTCATCAGTAACAGTCGAGTCACTTTCTCCGTCTATGTCTTTGTCATCAGTAACAGTCGAGTCACTTTCCCCGTCTATTTCTTTGTCATCAGTTACATTCGAGTCACTTTCCCAGTCTATGTCTTTGTCATCAGTCTATTTCTTTAACAGTCGAGTCA